>NW_027036370.1:0-13900 GCF_034236695.1 Oncorhynchus nerka | reverse complement strand
GTATTTATTTTTTATTTTTTTCACCTTTATTTAACCAGGTAGGCTAGTTGAGAACAAGTTCTCATTTGCAACTGCGACCTGGCCAAGATAAAGCATAGCAGTGTGAACAGACAACACAGAGTTACACAGGGAGTAAACAATTAACAAGTCAATAACACAGTAGAAAAAAAGAGAGTCTATATACATTGTGTGCAAAAGGCATGAGGAGTTAGGTGAATAATTACAATTTTGCAGATTAACACTGGAGTGATAAATGATCAGATGGTCATGTACAGGTAGAGATATTGGTGTGCAAAAGAGCAGAAAAGTAAATAAATAAAACAGTATGGGGATGAGGTAGGTAAAAATGGGTGGGCTATTTCCCGATAGACTATGTACAGCTGCAGCGATCAGTTAGCTGCTCAGATAGCAGATGTTTGAAGTTGGTGAGGGAGATAAGTCTCCAACTTCAGCGATTTTTGCAATTCGTTCCAGTCACAGGCAGCAGAGAACTGGAACGAAAGGCGGCCAAATGAGATGTTGGCTTTAGGGATGATCAGTGAGATACACCTGCTGGAGCATGTGCTACGGGTGGGTGTTGCCATCGTGACCAGTGAACTGAGATAAGGCGGAGCTTTACCTAGCATGGACTTGTAGATGACCTGGAGCCAGTGGGTCTGGCGACGAATATGTAGCGAGGGCCAGCCGACTAGAGCATACAGGTCGCAGTGGTGGGTGGTATAAGGTGCTTTAGTGACAAAACGGATGGCACTGTGATAAACAGCATCCAGTTTGTTGAGTAGAGTGTTGGAAGCTATTTTGTAGATGACATTGCCGAAGTCGAGGATCGGTAGGATAGTATAATACTCTACAGCTCTATAACCTTAACCCTAAACGAGGCCTTGTTCTGGTCTTGTATAATACTCTACAGCTCTATAACCCTAAACGGGGCCTTGTTCTGGTCTTGTATAATATTCTACAGCTCTATAACCCTAACCCTAAACGAGGCCTTGTTCTGGTCTTGTATAATACTCTACAGCTCTATAACCCTAAACGAGGCCTTGTTCTGGTCTTGTATAATACTCTACAGCTCTATAACCCTAAACGAGGCCTTGTTCTGGTCTTGTATAATACTCTACAGCTCTATAACCCTAACCCTAAACGAGGCCTTGTTCTGATCTGGTACAATACTCTACAGCTCTATAACTCTAACCCTAAACGAGGCCTTGTTCTGGTCTGGTACAATACTCTACAGCTCTATAACCCTAACCCTATATGAGGCCTTGTTCTGGTCTGGTACAATACTCTACAGCTCTATAACCCTTACAGCTTGTTCTGGTCTTGTATAACCCTCTATAACCCTAAGCGTTGTTCTTTGTGCTCTTGTCTTGTATAATATACAGCTCTATAACCTAACCCTAAATGAGGCCTTGTTCTGGTCTTGTATAATATTCTACAGCTCTATAACCCTAACCCTAAACAAGGCCTTGTTCTGGTCTGGTACAATACTCTACAGCTCTATAACCCTAAACGGCCTTGTTCTGGTCTTGTATAATACTCTACAGCTCTATAACCCTAAACGAGGTCTTGTTCTGGGTCTTGTATAATACTCTACAGCTCTATAACCTTAACCCCAAACAAGGCCTTGTTCTGGTTCAAGTACAATAATCATGCTCTCTTAACCCTAAACGAGAGGCCTTGTTCTGTCTGGTACAATACTTACAGCTCTATAACCCCAAACGAGGCCTTGTTCTGGTCTTGTATAATACTCTACAGCTCTATAACCCTAACCTAAACGAGGCCTTGTTCTGGTCTGGTACAAACTCTACAGCTCTATAACCTAACCCTAAACAAGGCCTTGTTCTGGTCTTGTATAATACTCTACAGCTCTATAACCCTAACCCTAAACGAGGACTTGTTCTGGTCTTGTATAATATTCTACAGCTCTATAACTCTAACCCTAAATGAGGCCTTGTTCTGGTCTGGTACAATACTCTACAGCTCTATAACCCTAACCCTAAACGAGGCCTTGTTCTGGTCTGGTACAATACTCTACAGCTCTATAACCCTAACCCTAAACGAGACCTTGTTCTGGTCTTGTATAATACTCTACAGCTCTATAACCCTAAATGAGGCCTTGTTCTGGTCTTGTATAATACTCTACAGCTCTATAACCCTAAATGAGGCCTTGTTCTGGTCTTGTATAATACTCTACAGCTCTATAACCCTAAACGAGGCCTTGTTCTGGTCTTGTATAATACTCTACAGCTCTATAACCTAACCCTAAACGAGGCCTTGTTCTGATCTGGTACAATACTCTACAGCTCTATAACTCTAACCTAAAAACGAGGCCTTGTTCTGGTCTGGTACAATACTCTACAGCTCTATAACCCTAAACCTAAATGAGGCCTTGTTCTGGTCTGGTACAATACTCTACAGCTCTATAACCCTAAACAGGCCTTGTTCTGGTCTTGTATAATACTCTACAGCTCTATAACCCTAAACAGGCCTTGTTCTGCTCTTGTATAATACTCTACAGCTCTATAACCTAACCCTAACTGAGGCCTTGTTCTGGTCTGGTACAATACTCTACAGCTCTATAACCCTAAACGAGGCCTTGTTTCTGGTCTTGTATAATACTCTACAGCTCTATAACCTAAACGAGGCCTTGTTCTGCTCTTGTATATTACTCTACAGCTCTATAACCTAAACGAGGCCTTGTTCTGGTCTGGTACAATACTCTACAGCTCTATAACCTAACCCTAAACGAGGCCTTGTTCTGGTCTTGGTACAATACTCTAAGCTCTATAACCCTCCCCTAAATGAGGCCTTGTTCTGGTCTGGTACAATACTCTACAGCTCTATAACCTAAACGAGGCCATTGTTCTGGTCTGGTACAATACTCTACAGCTCTAGAGGCCTTGTTCTGGTCTGTATAATACTCTACAGCTCTATAACCCTAACCCTAAATGAGGCCTTGTTCTGGTCTGGTACAATACTCTACAGCTCTATAACCCTAAACGAGGCCTTGTTCTGGTCTGGTACAATACTCTACAGCTCTATAACCCTAAATGAGGCCTTGTTCTGGTCTGGTACAATACTCTACAGCTCTATAACCCTAAACGAGGCCTTGTTCTGGTCTTGTATAATACTCTACAGCTCTATAATCCTAACCCTAAACGGGCCTTGTTCTGGTCTGGTACAATACTCTACAGCTCTATAACCTAAATGAGGCCTTGTTCTGGTCTGGTACAATACTCTACAGCTCCATAACCCTAAACGAGGCCTTGTTCTGGTCTTGTATAATACTCTACAGCTCTATAACCCTAACCCTAAACAAGGCCTTGTTCTGGTCTGGTACAATACTCTACAGCTCTATAACCTATAATACTCTCTACAGCTCTATAACCCTAAACGAGGCCTTGTTCTGGTCTTGTATAATACTCTACAGCTCTATAACCTAACCTAAACAAGGCCTTGTTCTGGTCTGGTACAATACTCTACAGCTCTATAACCCTAAACGAGGCCTTGTTCTGGTCTGGTACAATCTCTACAGCTCTATAACCTAAATGAGGCCTTGTTCTACAGCTCTATAACCCTAAATTGTTCTGGCTAAATACTCTACAGCTCTATAACCCTTGTTCTGGTCTTGTATAATACTCTACAGCTCTATAACCCTAACCTAAACGAGGCCTTGTTCTGGTCTTGTATAATATTCTATAACTCAACCTAAATGAAGCTATAATAATCTACAGCTCTATAACCCCCTAAACAAGGCCTTGTTCTGGTCTGGTACAATACTCTACAGCTCTATAACCCTAAACGAGGCCTTGTTCTGGTCTTGTATAATACTCTACAGCTCTATAACCCCCTAAACAAGGCCTTGTTCTGGTCTTGTATAATACTCTACAGCTCTATATAACCCTAAATAGGCCTTGTTCTGGTCTTGTACAATACTCTACAGCTCTATAACCCTAAACGAGGCCTTGTTCTGGTCTTGTATAATACTCTACAGCTCTATAACCCTAAACGAGTCTTGTTCTGGTCTTGTATAATACTCTACTGCTCTATAACCTAAGCAGGCCTTGTTCTGGTCTTGTATAATACTCTACAGCTCTATAACCCCCTAAACAAGGCCTTGTTCTGGTCTGGTACTTGTTCTAACCTAAACGTCTGGTCTGGTACAATACTCTACAGCTCTATAACCTAACCTAAACGAGGCCTTGTTCTGGTCTTGTACAATACTCTACAGCTCTATAACCCCCTAAACGAGGCCTTGTTCTGGTCTGGTACAATACTCTACAGCTCTATAACCCTAACCCTAAACGAGGCCTTGTTCTGGTCTGGTACAATACTCTACAGCTCTATAACCTAACCTAACTGAGGGCCTTGTTCTGGTCTGGTACAATACTCTACAGCTCTATAACCTAACCTAAACGAGGCCTTGTTCTGGTCTTGTATTTATTTTTATTTTTTTCACCTTTATTTAACCAGGTAGGCTAGTTGAGAACAAGTTCTCATTTGCAACTGCCCTGGCCAAGATAAAAAGCATAGCAGTGTGAACAGACAACACAGAGTTACACATGGTAAACAATTAACAAGTCAATAACACAGTAGAAAAGAGTCTATATACATTGTGTGCAAAAGGCATGAGGAGTTAGGTGAATAATTACAATTTTTGCTTAACACTGGAGTGATAAATGATCAGATGGTCATGTTCTAGGTATTGGTGTGCACAATAAATAAATAAAACAGTATGGGGATATAGGTAAAAATGGGTGGGCTATTTTCTAAATGTACAGGCCTTGTTAGCTGCTCAGATAGCAGATACTTGGTGAGGAGATAAGTCTCCAACTTCAGCGATTTTTTTAAGTCGTTCCAGTCAGACGGCAGAGAACTGGAACGAGGCGGCCAAATGAGATGTTGGCTTTTTAGGGATCAGTGAGTACAATGTGCTACGGGTCTGTTGCCATCGTGACCAGTGAACTGAGATGAGGCGGAGGCCTTGTAGATGACCTGGAGCCAGTGGGTCTGGCGACGAATATGTAATAGCTCATACAGGTCGCAGTGGTGGGTGGTATAGGTGCTTTAGTGACAAAGCGGATAACCTGACAGCATCCAGTTTGTTGAGTAGCCTATTTTGTTGACATTGGTCGAGGATCGGTAGGATATACTCTACAGCTCTCTAACCCTAACCCGAGGCCTTGTTCTGGTCTTGTACAATACTCTACAGCTCTATAACCCTAAACGGGGCCCTTGTTCTGGTCTTGTATAATATTCTACAGCTCTATAACCCTAAACGAGGCCTTGTTCTGGTCTTGTATAATACTCTACAGCTCTATAACCCTAACCCCTGGTCTTGTAAATACTCTACAGCTCTATAACCTAAAAACGGGCCTTGTTCTGGTCTTGTATAATACTCTACAGCTCTATAACCCTAACCCTAAGCGAGGCCTTGTTCTGATCTGGTACAATACCTAAATAACTCTAACCCTAAACGAGGCCTTGTTCTGAATCTGCAGTACAATACTCTACAGCTCTATAACCTAACCCTAAACAGGCCTTGTTCTGGTCTGGTACAATACTCTACAGCTCTATAACCTAAACGAGGCCTTGTTCTGGTCTTGTATAATACTCTACAGCTCTATAGCCCCTACGCATATAATACTCTACAGCTCTATAACCCTAAACGAAGGCCTTGTTCTGGTCTTGTATAATACTCTACAGCTCTATAACCTAACCCTAAACGAGGCCTTGTTCTGATCTGTTACAATACTCTACATTCTATAACTCTAACCTAAACAGGGCCTTGTTCTGGTCTGGTACAATACTCTACAGCTCTATAACCCCTAACCCTAAATGAGGCCTTGTTCTGGTCTGGTACAATACTCTACAGCTCTATAACCCTAAAGAGGCCTTGTTCTGATGCTTGTATAATACTCTACAGCTCTATAACCCTAAACGAGGCCTTGTTCTGCTCTTGTATAATACTCTACAGCTCTATAACCTAACCTAACTGAGGCCTTGTTCTGGTCTGGTACAATACTCTACACAGCTCTATAACCCTAAACAGAGGCCTTGTTCTGGTCTCGTATAATACTCTACAGCTCTATAACCTAAACGAGGCCTTGTTCTGCTCTTGTATATTACAGCTCTATAGCCTAACCTAAACGAGGCCTTGTTCTGGTCTTGTATAATATTCTACAGCTCTATAACTCTAACCCTAAATGAGGCCTTGTTCTGGTCTGGTATAATACTCTACGAGCTCTAAGCCCTAACCCTAAACAAGGCCTTTTCTGATCTGGTACAATACTCTACAGCTCTATAACCCTAAACAAGGCCTTGTTCTGGTCTTGTATAATACTCTGCAACTCTATAACCCTAAACGAGGTCTTGTTCTGGTCTTGTATAATACTCTACAGCTCTCTAAGCATAACCCTAAACAAGGCCTTGTTCTGGTCTGGTACAATAATCTACAGCTCTCTAACCCTAAACCGAGGCCTTGTTCTGGTCTGCTACAATACTCTACAGCTCTATAACCCTAACCTAAACGAGGCCTTGTTCTGGTCTGGTACAATACTCTACAGCTCTATAACCCTAACCCTAAACAAGGCCTTGTTCTGGTCTTGTATAATACTCTACAGCTCTATAACCTAACCCTAAAGCAGGCGCCTTGTTCTGGTCTGGTACAATACTCTACAGCTCTATAACCCTAACCCTAAGCGAGGCCTTGTTCTGGTCTAGTACAATACTCTACAGCTCTATAACCTAACCTAAACAAGGCCTTGTTCTGGTCTTGTATAATACTCTACAGCTCTATAACCCTAACCTAACGGACTTTCTGGTCTTGTATAATATTCTACAGCTCTATAACTCTAACCTAAATGAGGCCTTGTTCTGGTCTGGTACAATACTCTACAGCTCTATAACCTAAACGAGGGCCTTGTTCTGGTCTGGTACAATACTCTACAGCTCTATAACCCTAACCCTAAACGAGACCTTGTTCTGGTCTTGTATAATACTCTACAGCTCTATAACCTAAATGAGGCCTTGTTCTGGTCTTACAATACTCTACAGCTCTATAACCCTAAAAATGAGGGCCTTGTTTCTGGTCTTGTATAATACTCTACAGCTCTATAACCTAAACGAGGCCTTGTTCTGGTCTTGTACAATACTCTACAGCTCTATAACCCCTAAACGAGGCCTTGTTCTGATCTTGTATAATACTCTACAGCTCTTTAACCTAACCCTAAACGAGGCCTTGTTCTGGTCTGGTACAATACTCTACAGCTCTATAACCCTAAACTAAATGAGGCCTTGTTCTGGTCTGAGAACAATACAATATACAGCTCTATAACCCTAAATGAGGCCTTGTTCTGGTCTTGTATAATACTCTACAATGACTCTATAACCCTAAACGAGGCCTTGTTCTGCTCTTGTATAATACTCTACAGCTCTATAACCTAACCCTAACTGAGGCCTTGTTCTGGTCTGGTACAATACTCTACAGCTCTATAACCCTAAACGAGGCCTTGTTCCCTAATTACTCTACAGCTCTATAACCCTAAACGAGGCCTTGTTCTGGTCTGTATAATACTCTACCCCAGCTCTATAACCTAACCTAAACAAGGCCTTGTTCTCAGTCTGTTCTGTCCTCTACAGCTCTAACCCTAAACAAGGCCTTGTTCTGGTCTTGTCTGCAATACTCCTACAAAGCTTGTTCCTATAACCTAAGCTCTATAACCCAAACGAGGCCTTGTTCTGGTCTTGTATAATACTCTACAGCTCTATAACCCTAACCCTAAACAAGGCCTTGTTCTGGTCTGGTACAATAATCTGAGCTCTCTAACCCTAAATGAGGCCTTGTTCTGGTCTGCTACAATACTCTACAGCTCTATAACCATAAATGAGGCCTTGTTCTGGTCTGGGTACAATACTCTACAGCTCTATAACAACCCCTAAACGAGGCCTTGTTCTGGTCTTGTATAATACTCTACAGCTCTATAACCTAACCCTAAACGAGGGCCTTGTTCTGGTCTAGTACAATACTCTACAGCTCTATAACCTAACCCTAAAAAGGCTGTTCTGGTCTAAACCTAACCTAAACAAGGCCTTGTTCTGGTCTTGTATACAGGCCTTGTGCTAACTCCCTCTATAGCCTAACCTAAACGGGACTTGTTCTGGTCTTGTATAATACTCTACAGCTCTATAACTCTAACCCTAAATGAGGCCTTGTTCTGGTCTGGTACAATACTCTACAGCTCTATAACCTAACCCTAAATCTGGTCTATAACCCTAACCCTAAATGAGGCCTTGTTCTGGTCTGGTACAATACTCTACAGCTCTATAACCTAAAACGAGGCCTTGTTCTGGTCTTGTACAATACTCTACAGCTCTATAACCTAAACGAGGCCTTGTTCTGGTCTTGTATAATACTCTACAGCTCTATAACCCTAGCCTTGTTCTGCTCTTGTATACAGCTCTATACCCTAACCCTACGAGGCCTTGTTCTGGTCTGGTACAATACTCTACAGCTCTATAACCCCCTAAACGAGGCCTTGTTCTGGTCTGGTACAATACTCTACAGCTCTATAACCCTAAATAAACAAGGCCTTGTTCTGGTCTGGTATAATACTCTACAGCTCTATAACCCTAAACGAGGCCTTGTTCTGGTCTTGTATAATACTCTACAGCTCTATAACCCTAACCCTAAACAAGGCCTTGTTCTGATCTTGTACAATACTCTACAGCTCTATAACTCTAACCCTAAACGAGGCCTTGTTCTGGTCTGGTACAATACTCTACAGCTCTATAACCTAACCCTAAATGAGGCCTTGTTCTGGTCTTGTATAATACTCTACAGCTCTATAACCCTAAACAAGGCCTTGTTCTGGTCTTGTATATTACTCTACAGCTCTATAACCCTAAACGAGGCCTTGTTCTGGTCTTGTATAATACTCTACCCTAGCCTTGTTCTGGTCTTGTATAACTCTAACCCTAACCTAAATGAGGCCTTGTTCTGATCTGGTACAATACTCTACAGCTCTATAACTCTAACCCTAAACGAGGCCTTGTTCTGGTCTGGTACAATACTCTACAGCTCTATAACCCTAAATGAGGCCTTGTTCTGGTCTGGTACAATACTCTACAGCTCTATAACCCTAAACGAGGCCTTGTTCTGGTCTTGTATAATACTCTACAGCTCTATAACCCTAAACGAGGCCTTGTTCTGCTCTTGTATAATACTCTACAGCTCTATAACCCTAACCCTAACTGAGGCCTTGTTCTGGTCTGGTACAATACTCTACAGCTCTATAACCCTAAACGAGGCCTTGTTCTGGTCTTGTATAATACTCTACAGCTCTATAACCCTAAACGAGGCCTTGTTCTGCTCTTGTATATTACAGCTCTATAACCCTAACCCTAAACGAGGCCTTGTTCTGGTCTTGTATAATATTCTACAGCTCTATAACTCTAACCCTAAATGAGGCCTTGTTCTGGTCTGGTATAATACTCTACAGCTCTATAACCCTAACCCTAAACAAGGCCTTGTTCTGGTCTGGTACAATACTCTACAGCTCTATAACCCTAAACAAGGCCTTGTTCTGGTCTTGTATAATACTCTACAGCTCTATAACCCTAAACGAGGTCTTGTTCTGGTCTTGTATAATACTCTACAGCTCTATAACCTTAACCCTAAACAAGGCCTTGTTCTGGTCTGGTACAATAATCTACAGCTCTCTAACCCTAAACGAGGCCTTGTTCTGGTCTGCTACAATACTCTACAGCTCTATAACCCTAACCCTAAACGAGGCCTTGTTCTGGTCTGGTACAATACTCTACAGCTCTATAACCCTAACCCTAAACAAGGCCTTGTTCTGGTCTTGTATAATACTCTACAGCTCTCTATAACCCTAACCCTAAACGAGGCCTTGTTCTGGTCTGGTACAATACTCTATCTATAACCCTAACCCTAAACGAGGCCTTGTTCTGGTCTGGTACAATACTCTACAGCTCTATAACCTAACCCTAAACAAGGCCTTGTTCTGGTCTTGTATAATACTCTACAGCTCTATAACCCTAACCCTAAACGAGGCCTTGTTCTGGTCTGTATAATACTCTACAGCTCTATAACCTAAAAATGAGGCCTTGTTCTGGTCTGGTAAATACTCTACAGCTCTATAACCCTAAACAAGGCCTTGTTCTGGTCTGGTATAATACTCTACAGCTCTATAACCCTAACCCTAAGAGACCTTGTTCTGGTCTTGTATAATACTCTACAGCTCTATAACCCTAAACGATAATACTCTACAGGAGGCCTTGTTCTGGTCTTGTATAATACTCTACAGCTCTATAACCCTAAACGAGGCCTTGTTCTGGTCTTGTATAATACTCTACAGCTCTATAACCCTAACCCTAAACGAGGCCTTGTTCTGATCTGGTACAATACTCTACAGCTCTATAACTTCTAACCCTAAACGAGGCCTTGTTCTGGTCTGGTACAATACTCTGCAGCTCTATAACCCTAAACCTAAATGAGGCCTTTGTTCTGGTCTGTACAATACTCTACAGCTCTATAACCCTAAACGAGGCCTTGTTCTGGTCTTGTATAATACTCTACAGCTCTATAACCCTAAACGAGGCCTTGTTCTGCTCTTTGTATAATACTCTACAGCTCTATAACCCTAACCCTAACTGAGGCCTTGTTCTGGTCTGGTACAATACTCTACAGCTCTATAACCCTAAACGAGGCCTTGTTCTGGTCTTGTATATACTCTACAGCTCTATAACCCTAAACGAGGCCTTGTTCTGGTCTGGTACAATACTACAGCTCTATAACCCTAACCCTAAACGAGGCCTTGTTCTGGTCTGGTACAATACTCTACAGCTCTATAACCCTAACCTAAATGAGGCCTTGTTCTGGTCTGGTACAATACTCTACAGCTCTATAACCCTAAACGAGGCCTTGTTCTGGTCTGGTACAATACTCTACAGCTCTATAACCCTAAACGAGGCCTTGTTCTGGTCTTGTATAATACTCTACAGCTCTATAACCCTAACCCTAAACGAGGCCTTGTTCTGGTCTGGTACAATACTCTACAGCTCTATAACCCTAAACGAGGCCTTGTTCTGTCTTGTATAATACTTACAGCTCTATAACCCTAATGAGGCCTTGTTCTGGTCTGGTAAACGCTCTATAACCCTAAACGGGCCTTGTTCTGGTCTTGTATAATACTTACAGCTCTATAACTCTAACCCTAAACAAGGCCTTGTTCTGTCTGGTACAATACCTACAGCTCTATAACCCTAACCCTAAACGAGGCCTTGTTCTGGTCTGGTACAATACTCTACAGCTCTATAACCCTAACCCCACGAGGCCTTGTTCTGGTCTTTGTATACTCTACAGCTCTATAACCCTAAACAAGGCCTTGTTCTGCTCTTGTATAATACTCTACAGCTCTATAACCCTAAACGAGGCCTTGTTCTGGTCTTGTATAATACTCTCACAGCTCTATAACCCTAACCCTAAACGAGGCCTTGTTCTGATCTGTACAATACTTACAGCTCTATAACTCTAACCCTAAACGAGGCCTTGTTCTGTCTGGTACAATACTCTACAGCTCTATAACCCTAACCCTAAATGAGGCCTTGTTCTGGTCTGGTACAATACTCTACAGCTCTATAACCCTAAACGAGGCCTTGTTCTGGTCTTGTATAATACTCTACAGCTCTATAACCCTAAACGAGGCCTTGTTCTGCTCTTTGTATAATACTCTCTACAGCTCTATAACCCTAACCCTAACTGAGGCCTTGTTCTGGTCTGGTACAATACTCTACAGCTCTATAACCCTAAACGAGGCCTTGTTCTGGTCTTGTATAATACTCACAGCTCTATAACCCTAAACGAGGCCTTGTTCTGCTCTTTTGCATATTACAGCTCTATAACCCTAACTCCTAAACGAGGCCTTGTTCTGGTCTTGTATAATATTCTACAGCTCTATAACTCTAACCCTAAATGAGGCCTTGTTCTGGTCTGGTATAATACTCTACAGCTCTATAACCCTAACCCTAAACAAGGCCTTGTTCTGGTCTGGTACAATACTCCAGCTAAACAAACAAGGCCTTGTTCTGGTCTGCATAATACTCTACAGCTCTATAACCCTAAACGAGGCCTTGTTCTGGTCTTGTATAATACTCCAGCTCTATAACCTTAACCCTAAACAAGGCCTTGTTCTGGTCTGGTACATAACCCTAACCCTAAACGAGGCCTTGTTCTGATCTGCACAATACTCTACAGCTCTATAACTCTAACCCTAAACGAGGCCTTGTTCTTGGCTCACAATACTTACAGCTCTATAACCCAACCCTAAATGAGGCCTGTTCTGGCCTGCACAATACTCACAGCTCTATAACCCTAAACGAGGCCTTGTTCTGGTCTGGTACAATACTCTACAGCTCTATAACCCTAACCCTAAACGAGGCCTTGTTCTGGTCTGGTACAATACTCTACAGCTCTATAACCCTAACCCTAAACGAGGCCTTGTTCTGGTCTTGTATAATACTCTACAGCTCTATAACCCTAACCCTAAACGAGGACTTGTTCTGGTCTTGTATAATATTCTACAGCTCTATAACTCTAACCCTAAATGAGGCCTTGTTCTGGTCTGGTACAATACTCTACAGCTCTATAACCCTAAACGAGGCCTTGTTCTGCTCTTGTATATTACTCTACAGCTCTATAACCCTAAACGAGGCCTTGTTCTGGTCTGGTACAATACTCTACAGCTCTATAACCCTAACCCTAAACGAGGCCTTGTTCTGGTCTGGTACAATACTCTACAGCTCTATAACCCTAACCCTAAATGAGGCCTTGTTCTGGTCTGGTACAATACTCTACAGCTCTATAACCCTAAACGAGGCCTTGTTCTGGTCTGGTACAATACTCTACAGCTCTATAACCCTAAACGAGGCCTTGTTCTGGTCTTGTATAATACTCTACAGCTCTTTAACCCTAACCCTAAACGAGGCCTTGTTCTGGTCTGGTACAATACTCTACAGCTCTATAACCCTAAACGAGGCCTTGTTCTGGTCTGGTACAATACTCTACAGCTCTATAACCCTAAATGAGGCCTTGTTCTGGTCTGGTACAATACTCTACAGCTCTATAACCCTAAACGAGGCCTTGTTCTGGTCTTGTATAATACTCTACAGCTCTATAACCCTAACCCTAAACAAGGCCTTGTTCTGGTCTTGTACAATACTCTACAGCTCTATAACCCTAACCCTAAACGAGGCCTTGTTCTGGTCTGGTATAATACTCTACAGCTCTATAACCCTAACCCTAAACAAGGCCTTGTTCTGGTCTGGTACAATACTCTACAGCTCTATAACCCTAAACAAGGCCTTGTTCTGGTCTTGTATAATACTCTACAGCTCTATAACCCTAAACGAGGTCTTGTTCTGGTCTTGTATAATACTCTACAGCTCTATAACCTTAACCCTAAACAAGGCCTTGTTCTGGTCTGGTACAATAATCTACAGCTCTCTAACCCTAAACGAGGCCTTGTTCTGGTCTGCTACAATACTCTACAGCTCTATAACCCTAACCCTAAACGAGGCCTTGTTCTGGTCTGGTACAATACTCTACAGCTCTATAACCCTAACCCTAAACAAGGCCTTGTTCTGGTCTTGTATAATACTCTACAGCTCTATAACCCTAACCCTAAACGAGGCCTTGTTCTGGTCTGGTACAATACTCTACAGCTCTATAACCCTAACCCTAAACGAGGCCTTGTTCTGGTCTGGTACAATACTCTACAGCTCTATAACCCTAACCCTAAACAAGGCCTTGTTCTGGTCTTGTATAATACTCTACAGCTCTATAACCCCTAACCCTAAACGAGGACTTGTTCTGGTCTTG
>NW_027036369.1:10000-13897 GCF_034236695.1 Oncorhynchus nerka | reverse complement strand
CCCATTCGAATAATATCTCTTTTAGAGTGTTGTGCTTTTCAATGTGCCTTTTGTTTGTCCTCAAAGACTCTCAACACGAGAGAGTGTAATATGGAACTAGTTCATTTACCATTTCTCTATTGAACTTACTGTTGGCTAAGCATTGACCTGCATATTTATCTGGCGAATGAGATAGAGTTGTGAAAAAGGAACTGTTAGTTTGGCTGATTCAGACCACTGTTTCTCGGTGTCTACGCCACTTCCTGTAACACGCCACCTGTCCAACATGATATACAGCCCATTCCAGTTTCAGTTCCCCTGAGCGGTGTTTTAATACATTATAGTGATGATTCAACAATCAACACACACACGCAGGCAGACACGCAGGCAGACAGGCAGGCAGACAGACAGACACGCAGGCAGGCAGACACGCAGGCAGACATGCAGGCAGGCAAACACGCAGGCTGACAGGCAGGCAGACACGCAGGCAGACACGCAGGGGCAGGCAGACACGCAGGGGCAGGCAGACACGCAGGCAGACATGCAGGGGCAGGCAGGCAGACACGCAGGCAGACACGCAGGGGCAGGCAGACACGCAGGCAGACACGCAGGCAGACACGCAGGGGCAGGCAGACACGCAGGCAGACACGCCGGCAGGTGGCAAGACACACAGGCAGACACGCAGGGGCAGGCAGGCACGCAGGCCGGCAGACACGCAGGCCGGCAGACACGCAGGCAGGCAGACACGCAGGCAGACACGCAGGCAGGCAGACACGCACCATCTTTCTCTGAGTCTCAAAACACTTTTCATGTTAATTGGCTATCATTCTGCTGATTCCACACTGAAGCAGCAACATTCTAGAAGCTTTCAGCCTGCATCTAGAATGTCATCAAAGTTCTTTCCTTGATTGGTAGGTGATCAAATACTTATATAATCCAATAAAATGCTGGATACTGGATTTTTGTTTTAGATTCCGTCTCTCACAGTTGAAGTGTACCTATGATAAAAATTACAGACCTCTACATCCTTTGTAAGTAGGAAAACCTGCAAAATCGGCAGTGTATCAAATAGTTGTTCTCCCCACGGTAGGTAGGTAGGTAGGTAGGTAGGTAGGTAGGTAGGTAGGTAGGTAGGTGGGTGGGTAGGTGGGTAGGTGGGTGGGTGGGTGGGCAGGTGGGCAGGCAGGCAGGTGGGTGGGTGGGCAGGCAGGCAGGCAGGCAGGCAGGCAGGCAGGCAGGCAGGCAGGCAGGCAGGCAGGCAGGCAGGTGGGCAGGCAGGCAGGCAGGCAGGTAGGTGGGCAGGTGGGTGGGTGGGCAGGGTAGCAGGCAGGCAGGCAGGCAGGCAGGTGGGCAGGCAGGCAGGTGGGCAGGCAGGGTGGCAGGCAGGTGGGCAGGCAGGTGGGTGGGTGGGCAGGCAGGTGGGCAGGCAGGCAGGCAGGCAGGTGGGGTAGGCAGGCAGGCAGGCAGGCAGGCAGGCAGGCAGGCAGGCAGGTAGGCAGGCAGGCAGGCAGGCAGGCAGGCAGGCAGGCAGGCAGGCAGGCAGGCAGGCAGGTGGGTGGGTAGGCAGGCAGGCAGGCAGGCAGGCAGGCAGGTAGGTAGGTAGGCAGGTAGGTAGGTAGGTAGGTAGGTAGGTAGGTAGGTAGGTAGGTAGGTAGGGGTAGGGAGGGAGGGAGGGAGGGAGGGAGGGAGGGAGGGAGGGAACAGCATTATCTCTCTATGTGGATTAATGATGGGCGCTAGCAGGATGTATCACACACACATACACACACACACACAGTCACTAACAACCCTAGGTTATTTACCCAGCTAGAAGGGATTTGACACGCTAGAACTCTTTTTCCCAGACTCCCTCTGTCTCGCTCTCAATTCAATTGAATTTAAAAGGGTTTTTATTGGCATGGAAACATATGTTTACAGTGAAAGCAAAGTAAATAAACAATAAAGAAAAGTGATAAGAAACCAATTTAACAACAACAAAAAACTAATAGAAATGAACATTAAACTTTCAAGGTTTCAAAAAGATAAAGACATTTCCAGTGTTATATTATCAGCTATGTACAGTGCTTTAGCGATTTGCAAGTAGTTGTAGTGTTATTGGTGGTCTCTCTCTCTCTCTCTCTCTCTCTCTCTCTCTCTCTTCTCTCTCTCTCTCTCTCTCTCTCTCTCTCTCTCTCTCTCTCTCTCTCTCTCTCTCTCTCTCTCTCTCTCGTAGACTGCGGTATCACCTGATCTGTTTTTCTTTTCATTTGTCTTTCTCTTTGTGCTGACCGGTCGAAGGTCAACAGCGTTTAGCGCTTGGAGAGGCTACTGTTCTAGGATCCCACATCTGTTTGTGCTGTTTTACCAACTCATGACAATGACCATACATATGTATGATGGTAATTTGAGCCAGTTTGCTACAGCAGGAAAATAATCCTGCAGCAACAGGAAAAGTGAATTATTATGTGGATTATAATTCATTTACATTTCTGTAGGGGTTGATACATTTTCCGTAAGGGAAAATCAGGTCTGAAAATTCAAAGTGGAATTTAAAAACTTCAGAAGCATTTAGAAACCTCAGATACACTACAAGTATAACATTCCTTGCATTGCAGGAAAGTTCTCTGGCAAATTAAGATTGTACATCTGTAAGAGATGGCGATACAGTACTAACAGCTGTGGGACTTAGGCTACTGGGATACACATTTTGAAATAACCAGGATGTTATTGTAGGGTCGACTTTCCCTCAATGACTTACATATCTGGACAAATAAATGATGGATAAAATAATGTATGTCTACGGTCTCTCTCTCTCCATCTCTCTCTTCTCGCTCTTCTCTCTCTCTCTCTCTCCATCTCTCTCTTCTCTCTCTCTTCTCTCTCTCTCTCTCTCTCTCTCTCTCTCACTTCCTAATTTTTTCCTCTCCTGGAAGACATGACTAGTGATTGTTTGTGGTTGACACTGACAGTATTGTCTGGATGCAAGTCTCAACAAGTAGAGAACACAATCTATGCCAAACTGATAGTGTGGAATTCACATTAAACCCTAACAGTTGCCCAACATGCTTTGTCTAACAGGCGGTTAGGAATTGGAAATATGCTGTTGATGATATGAGATGTGTGTGTGTGTGTGTGTGTGTGTGTGTGTGTGTGCGTGTGCGTGTAAGTGCAGAGGTTTATGCACGCGTGTGACAGGCAGGACTTAGGGTTGAATAGTGGGAACCCGGTCACAGAGATTTTTCTTGTGATAAATAACTGTAGAAACCTGTACATTCGAATGAATTATTTGCATGACCAGCATGGCGTGAAATGGAACAGTTGAATGACATGTGATGTCTACATCTGTCTTCTCTATGGCTGCATGATGAATCCACGCTCAGGGTGGGGACACACTGGATGGAGACCTATCCTCTCATCATGGTCACTTTATGTACTGTGACAGGTAGGCCTACATTTACTGCAGCGTAGTCGATGCTTCAGTGTTACTAATTCACCTCCATCTGGCATTCAGGCGTCACCTTATTTTTCAATTGTAAAGATTGTCCTTTTCTATTGCAGCTGCAGCGTTTTAAAACACTCATATCATTGCCTTGAATCAGAGCAGTCGTTCTCGCTCACCATTAATTCCAGTCAAATTGCATCCAAAATAAGTCATCCTGATCAAGATTGATATGCAGTGCATTTGGGTAGTATTCAGACCGCTTCACTTTTTACACATTTTGTTACGTTACAGCCTTATTCTAAAGGTGATTAAATAGTTTTTTCCCCTCATCAATCTACACACAATACCCCATCATGACAAAGCAAAACCAGGTTTTTAGAAATCCTGTTATCAGAGCTTTAAGGACAATTCCTTCGACCTCATGGCTTGGTTTTTGCTCTGACATGCACTGTCAACTGTGGGGCCTTAAATAGACAGGTGTGTCCCTTTCCAAATCA
>NW_027036369.1:0-7500 GCF_034236695.1 Oncorhynchus nerka | reverse complement strand
ACTCACCTTACATAAGCTATTGTGATGGAGCCACAAGGAGATTAGTTGCATGACCTTGCTGATTGACACGAGAGCCATCAGTGGTGATTGCTGTGACGCAAGTGGAAATGTAATGGTTGATGTAATGGGTTTGGAAATAAGTATTGTGTTGTTGGTGATCTTATTGATTGTTGCACATATACCGTTACAGTGTGCTCACACACACACACACACACACACACACAAACACACACACACGCATACACACTCGTCCTTGACTGTCTTTGTCTGTCTGTTTGTCTGACTAGGGGTAATTACATCTGAACGCAGTAGAGGTACTTGGGTAAAATCACTGGGGAAGCCAAGCCAGAAAACAAAGACATATTACAATCTATGCTCTATAGCCTGTTAGTTTATATGCCTTGACATCGTGATATATGGGCCTAAAGGACGAGACGATAAGAAGACACAGTGGCAGAATAAATTCAACCACACCTTTGTTTCATCACAAAACCGTAGAGTAACATCTGTCTGGTGAAGTCCACCAAGCATTTAGCCTGTAACAAACAGTAACACGACCTACAGCAGGGTCCAGTAGGATAATGTTCCCCACGTTTTCAGACCACTAAACAACTATTGATTTAGAACCACAGAGAGTCACCGCAAGTCGCAAAGACAACAGGAGCTGCCTCCACTATTCCAGCACCATTTACACTTCAACATCATCAAATCACCTCTGCTTCGTCTAATACAGTGACAGCTAAAAGATACCAAAAACAATGTCGTCCAACAACGTCAGCTACACTGAAAACATATATAAACACAGCATGTAAAGTGTTGATTCCATGTTTCATGAGCTGAAATAAAGGATCCCAGAAATGTTCATTCACACTAAAAGCTTATTTCTCTCAAATGTTGTGCACACATGTTTTTACATCCCTGTTTAGTGAGCATTTCTCCTGTGCCAAGATAATCCATCCACCTGACAGGTGTGGCATATCAAGAAGCTGATTAAACAGCATGATCATTACACAGGTGCACCTTGTGCTGGGGACAATAAAAGGCCACTCTAAAATGTGCAGTTTTGTCACGCAGCCATTTTTTATTTAAAAATAACTAGGAAGAGAGAATTAAAGGGAATGTTATTTGTCACATGCTCCGAATACAACAGGTACAACCTTACAACCTTACAGTGAAATGCTGAATACAACAGGTACAACCTTACAACCTTACAGTGAAATGCTGAATACAACAGGTACAACCTTACAACCTTACAGTGAAATGCTGAATACAACAGGTACAACCTTACAACCTTACAGTGAAATGCTGAATACAACAGGTACAACCTTACAACCTTACAGTGAAATGCTGAATACAACAGGTACAACCTTACAACCTTACAGTGAAATGCTGAGTACAACAGGTACAACCTTCCAGTGAAATGCTTACTTACAAGCCCTTTAACCATCAATGCTTTAAGAGGTTAAGAAAAAAATAAGAAGTGTTAAGTAAAAAATAGATAAGTAAAACTTTTTAAATAGAAAAGTAACAAATAATAGCAGTAAAATAACAGTAAAATAACAACAAGGCTATATACAGGGGGTACCGGTACAGAGTCAATGTGCTGGGGCACTGGTTAGTCGGGGTAATTGAGGTAATATGTACATGTAGGTAGAATTAAAGTGACTACGCATAGATCATAAACAGAGAATAGCAGCAATGTAAAAGAGGGGTCTGGGTAGCCCTTTGATTAGCTGTTCAGGAGACTTATGGCTTGGGGGTAGAAGCTGTTTCGAAGCCCTCTTTTACACACTATCCCTCTGTAATGCCTTGTGGTCGGAGGCCTCATACAACACTCTAACACCCATTCACTGCTCAGCAGGTGGTGAGAGATATTGAGAAAGAGAGAGGGAGATGTAGAGCATTAGATTTAAAAATATATATGTTATTAAACTAGGCAAGTCAGTTAAGAACACATTTTTATTTACAATGACAGCCTACCCCGGGCCAATTGTGCACCACCCTATGGGGCTCCCAATCACAGCCAGATGTGATTCAGCCTGGATTTGAACCAGGGACTGTAGTTACTCCTCTTGCACTGAGATGCAGTGCCTTAGACCACTGCACCACTCAGGAAGGAGGGAGGGAGAGAGGGAAGGATATAGACAGCATTAGTGTTTGTCTGGAATATAATGACACACCTCTGGACAGATGATAATAAGTCAAAACACCACACACACACACTGTGCTGCCTCACCTGTCTTTGTCTCCAAACCCAGTCATTATCCCTACCGCTAATATTTAAACCCTGGCTAGCATGACTCAGCTAAAAAACCCACACAACCCCAATGCAGAGTGCTAATACGCTAACGGGCTAAAGTCAGCAAGATATGCAGTAAAGCAGCCAGACAGTTCTACTGATTCCTTCTCCTCCTTTTCAGCTGTAATGAGAAGGCAATTGAGAGGATTGAATGAAGAAAGGGAGGATGAAAGGAGGGCTGGACGGCTAGTGTTGAAGGAGGAGAAGAAGAATGTGATGATGTGTGGGAAACTGTGAATCCATTTACTATTAAAGATGATACGACGATGTCTTAGTCATCCAGTAAGTTGTTCTAGGGACCAAGACACTGAGGAGGGTTATGGGAAAATGGATTGTCCGGCATTCCCATAGAACTGGAGACAGAGATATCAGGAGAGAGAGAGAGAAGAAAGGAGAGGGGGAGAGAGGGAAGGAAGGAGAGGGAGAGGATGGAGAGAGGGAGGGAGGGAGCGAGGTAAGGAGAGGGAGAGGACGGAGAGAGTGGGATGGAGTGGAGAGAGGGAGGGAAGGTGTAAAGGAGGGAGGTAAGGAGAGGGAGGGTGTAAAGGAGGGAGGTAAGGAGGGAGGGAAAGGATGAGGATGAGTGGAGGGAGGTAAGGAGAAGGAAGGGATGGAGTGGAGAGAGGGAGGTAAGGATGGAGGTAAGGAGGGGGAGATGATGACAAGAGAGGGATGGAGTGGAGGGAAGAGAGGGAGAGGATGGAGTGAGAGATAAAATGTAGGGGAGAGAGAAGGAAGAGTGACACTACTGTGTTCATCAGTCTAGGGAGAGAGAGGGGGGGAAAGAGAGGGAATGATAGAAAAGAGAGGGAGGGGTTGAGGCCTTATTGACTGGTACAGTTACATTATGGATGAGAGTAGAGGTAGAAGAAGTAGACTTTCCCACACATACACTCCCCAATCACAACCTACACCCCTACACACACTCCCCAATCACAACCTACACCCCTACACACACTCCCCAATCACAACCTACACCACTACACACACTCCCCAATCACAACCTACACCCCTACACACACTCCCCAATCACAAACTACACCCCTACACACACTCCCCAATCACAACCTACACCCCTACACACACTCCCCAATCACTACCTACACCCCTACACACACTCCCCAATCACAACCTACACCCCTACACACACGCCATTGCACTAAAACCCCTTTTCCATCCATACAAACACGCACTCTCATCTAACCCAGACCTCTCTCTCTTAGCACCCGGCCTTCTCCTGAGATCTGTCTCACCTGCCCACTGAAACACACACACACACACACACACACACACACACACACACACGGGGCACTGAGTACCACTGAACCATACACACACACTAAGCACTGAGCACCACTGAACCATACACACACACTGAGCACCACTGAACCATACACACACACTGAGAACTAAGCACTGAGCACCACTGAACCATACACACACACTGAGCACTGAGCACCACTGAACCATACACACACACTGAGCACTAAGCACTGAGCACCACTGAACCATACACACACACTGAGCACTAAGCACTGAGCACCACTGAACCATACACACACACACTGAGCACTGAGCACCACTGAACCATACACACACACAACAACCAGGAAGTCCACTATGAAGTGCTTTCGTGCATGTATTTGAGTTTGTCAGTGTGTTCTTAGGGAAAGGAAGGATACCTAGTCAGTTGTACAACTGAATGCCTTCAACTGAAATGTGTCTTCCGCATTTAACCCAACCCCTCTGAATCAGTCAGTTAGATATCAGCTTTCTTATAGAAACACAGAGAAACACTCTTGTTGGGTAATGTTCTAATGATGAGTCACTATAGTGCTAGCTTAGCGGTGGCTAATGGGAGACTCTTGTTGGGTGATGTTCTAATGATGAGTCACTGTAAAGCTAGCTTAGCAGTGGCTAATGTCAGACTATTTGGGTGATGTTCTATGGATGAGTCACTGTAAAGCTATCTTAGCTGTGGCTAATGGGAGACTAGTTGGGTGATGTCCTATGGATGAGTCACTGTAGAGCTAGCTTAGCGTTGGCTAATGTTAGTCTCTTGTTGGGTGATGTCCTATGGATGAGTCACTGTAAAGCTAGCTTAGCGGTGGGTAATGTCAGTCTCTTGTTGGGTGATGTCATATGGATGAGTCACTGTAGAGCTAGCTTAGCGGTGGCTAATGTCAGTCTCTTGTTGGGTGATGGTCTATGAATGAGTCACTGTAGAGCTATCTTAGCAGTGGCTAATGTCAGACTAGTTGGGTGATGTCCTATGGATGAGTCACTGTAGAGCTAGCTTAGCGGTGGCTAATGTCAGTCTCTTGTTGGGTGATGTCCTATGGATGAGTCACTATAGAGCTAGCTTTACGGTGGCTAATGTCAGTCTCTTGTTGGGTGATGTCCTATGGACGAGTCACTATAGAGCTAGCTTAGCGTTGGCTAATGTCAGTCTCTTGTTGGGTGATGTCCTATGGATGAGTCACTGTAGAGCTAGCTTAGCGGTGGCTAATGTCAGTCTCTTGTTGGGTGATGTCCTATGGATGAGTCACTGTAGAGCTAGCTTAGCGTTGGCTAATGTCAGTCTCTCGTTGGGTGATGTCCTATGGATGAGTCACTGTAGAGCTAGCTTAGCGTTGGCTAATGTCAGTCTCTCGTTGGGTGATGTCCTATGGATGAGTCACTGTAGTGCTAGCTTAGCGTTGGCTAATGTCAGTCTCTTGTTGGGTGATGTCCTATGGATGAATCACTGTAGAGCTAGCTTAGCGGTGGCTAATGTCAGTCTCTTGTTGGGTGATGTCCTATGGATGAGTCACTATAGAGCTAGCTTAGCGTTGGCTAATGTCAGTCTCTCGTTGGGTGATGTCCTATGGATGAGTCACTATAGAGCTAGCTTAGCGGTGGCTAATGTCAGTCTCTTGTTGGGTGATGTCCTATGGATGAATCACTGTAGAGCTAGCTTAGCGGTGGCTAATGTCAGTCTCTTGTTGGGTGATGTCCTATGGATGAATCACTGTAGAGCTAGCTTAGCGGTGGCTAATGTCAGTCTCTTGTTGGGTGATGTCCTATGGATGAGTCACTATAGAGCTAGCTTAGCGGTGGCTAATGTCAGTCTCTTGTTGGGTGATGTCCTATGGATGAGTCACTATAGAGCTAGCTTAGCGGTGGCTAATAGAAGAACAACACAGATGAAACGGAGCAAGGCACGGTCAGGGATGTACTGAGAGGACAGAGAGAGAAAGAGAGAGACGGGCATAAAGGGAGAACGGGTGAGAGAGCAAATGCTGGTCAATGGTAGTGCACAGTATATGGAATCGGGTGGCATTTGGGCTACAACCTTATTCGTTTCCATTGGTCTCTGTAAAGCCTGTGACTCAGAGAAACAGGACCAGAGTAAGTTATTGAAACAGGTCAGTCAGACAGACACTGTGGGGTCAGCAATGGAAATCTATGGGTGTTCTGGGCAGGGCCTGTCTGATCTGCAGTTTAAATGAGGTGACAGAGGCTGGGCTGCATTCAATCTTCTAAAGAGGCTCCCTTGTCCCTTCCTTGTTTCCTTTCCTTCATCTGCAGGAGAGGATGCTTCCTCAGACTATTGAAACCACCCATAAATTACATGCTATCATATAATGTGTGTGTTGTGTGTGCGTGTGTTTGTGTGTGCGTGTGTTTGTGCGTGAATGCGTGTGTTAGCGTGTGTGTGTGTTATCCCTTTCATATTTATACGTTTTTCCGGCACCTTGATCATACAGCCAACTTTTTTCAGACTATTCCAAACTCTGAAAATATGTTTCTGGCATCAAAACCTAAACTTTTATTTCCACCAAACAACCTAGAATCCTAATAATTTCAGTAAAGTTCTGCCTACGGCTTAGTATGAAACGTAGCCCTGAGGCACCACTATGCTCTTAAACTCTTGATAGTTGTTAGGCAACGCCCATTAACTGTCCTCCTTGCAGTTCTAAACTTTGCAAGGCATGTCACTTCACCAATCTCTTGGCATAGCCCAGCGCTAAGCAGTGCACGGTTTTCTTAACAACCACAGGATGCTCGGGATGGACATGAGTACCCCAACTGACGTCAAAACTCCATCTTTAACCAGGGACAAAAACATTTAGAAAAACTGTAAAAACTATTTGGTCAAAATGTTTGTCTTGAAGACAACATTAATTTGCTTTGACTCTAGTGTTCCATTTGTACATGTGCATTTGCAGGACACAACAAAAAATGAACCAAGCCAAGCATCACTAAGTTTTTATACAGTGCATTAGGAAAATATTCAGACCCTTTGACTTTTTCCACTTTTTGTTACATTACAGCCTTGTTCTAAAATGGACTAAAAATTCCCCTCATCAATCTTCACACAATACCCTGTAATGACAAAGCAAAAACTGTTTTGTTGAAATTTGAGCTCATTTATGATACTCGAAATTGAGCTCAGGTGCATCCTGTTTCCATTGATCACCCTTGAGATGTTTCTATAACATGATTGGAGTCCACCTGTGGTTAATGTAATTGATTGGACAGGATCTGTGGAAGGGTATCAAACAATTTCTGCAGCATTGAAGGTCCCCAAGAACACAGTGGCCTCCATCATTCTTAAATGGAAGAAGTTTGGAACCACCAACACTGTTCCTAGAGCTGGCCTCCAGCCAAACTACGCAATCAGGGAAGAAGGGCCTTGGTCAGGGAGGCGAGTCTCATAGCAGAATGTCTGAATACTTATTCAGAATAAGGCGTAACAAAATGTGGAAAAAGAGAAGGGCTCTGAATACTTTCAGAAAGCACTGTAGATAAATGCCCACATAGTCTTTTACAGTACTGCCTTTCTTCATTTTTTTCATTCGAGTACTGGAAAACAAATCATGCAAGTACTCTCATGCGAGTACTCAAACAGTCAAAAAAGGTCAATTGCCCTACTGGATGGATCCATAAAGAATTAGTGTGGGAATTAATATCACAGGATGAGGAAATTATTGGCTAATGCAATTTAAGTCATGTATCAAATTATTGCTTACTGAAGCTTACTGTTGTAAAACAGTAGATTTGAAGCAATACCAACATGTGGTCAACTAGATGATCATTTCAGCACCGTTTTGATTAGGACAGCGCCATTGAGTGGGGACTCGTCTTGATAAATGAATAAATGTTAGATTTCCATTTGGATATTGCTTAGGCTACAATTAGGTCGGGAAAAATGTTAG
>NW_027036368.1:0-13896 GCF_034236695.1 Oncorhynchus nerka | reverse complement strand
CTCAGTACCCTCCACACCCCTATGCCAGAGTCCTCAGTGCCCTCCACACCCCTATACCAAGCCCTCAGTGCCCTCCACGCCCCTATGCCAAGCCCTCAGTGCCCTCCACACCCCTATACCAAGCCCTCAGTACCCTCCACGCCCCTAAGCCAAGCCCTCAGTGCCCTCCACACCCCTATGCCAGGCCCTCCAGCGCCCTCCACACCCCATGCCAAGGCCCTCGAGTGCCCTCCACACCCCCATGCCTGACCCTCGGTGCCCTCCACACCCTATGCCAGGTCCTCAGTACCCTCCACACCCCCTATGCCAGGCCCTCAGGTGCCCTCCACACCCTAGACCAAGTCCTCAGTGCCCTCCACACCCCTGTACCAGGCCCTCGGTGCCACTCACACCATGCAAGTCCTCAGTGCCCTCCACACCCTATGCCAGGCCCTCAGTGCCCTCCACACCCCTATGCCAGAGCCCTCCAGTGCCCTCCACACCACTATACCAAGCCCTCAGTACCCTCCACACCCTAAGCCAGGTCCATCAGTGCCCTCCACACCCCTATGCCAGGTCCTCCAGTACCCTCCACTATATGCAAACCCTCAGTACCCTCCACACCACTATGATAGGCCCTCAGTGCCCTCCACACCCCCATGCCAAGCCCTCAGTGCCCTCCACACCCCGTGCCAAGCCCTCAGTGCCCTCCGACCCCCATGCTAAGCTCTCAGTGCCCTCCATACCCTAGAGCCAGGTCCTCAGTGCCCTCCACACCCCTAAACCGAGCCCTCAGTGCCACCTCAGTCTCACCTCCACCCCTATGCCAAGCCCTCAGTGCCCTCCACGCCCCTATGCCAGGCCCTCAGTGCCCTCCACACCCCTATGCCAGGCCCTCAGTGCCCTCCACCCCTATGCCAGGCCCTCAGTGCCCTCCACACCCCATACCAAGCCCTCAGTGCCCTCCACCCCTATGCCAGGCCCTCAGTGCCCTCCACCCCTATGCCAGGCCCTCAGTGCCCTCCACCCCTATGCCAAGCCCTCAGTGCCCTCCATGCCCCTAAACCAGGCCCTCGGTGCCCTCCACGCCCTATGCCAGGCCCTCAGTGCCCTCCACACCCCTATAGCCAAGCCCTCAGTGCCCTCCACCCCCTATGCCAGGCCCTCAGTGCCCTCCACACCCCATGCCAGGTCCTCCAGTGCCCTCCACCCCTATGCCAGGCCCTCAGTGCCACTCCACCCCCATGCCAGGTCATCAGTGCCCATCCACACCCCTATGCCAGGCCCTCAGGTGCCCTCCACACCCTATAGCCAGGCCCTCAGTGCCCTCCACCCCTATGCCAGGCCCTCGGTGTCCTCCATGCCCCTAAACCAGGCCCTCAGTGCCCTCCACCCCATGCAGGCACTCAGTGCCTGCCCCCATGCCCAAACCCTCGGTTCCTCCATGCCCTATGCCAGGCCCTCAGTGCCCATCCACCCCCTATGCCAAGCCCTCGAGTGCCCTCCACCCTAAACCAGGCCCTCAGTGCCCTCCACCCTATGCCAGGCCCTCATTGCCCTCCACGCCCTAAACCAGTCCTCAGTACCCTCACCCCTATACCAAACCTTCCAGTGCCCTCCACACCCTAAACCAAATCCTCAGTGCCCTCCACACCCCTGTGCCCGGCCCTCAGTGCCTCCACCCCCCATGGAAAGCCCTCAGTAACCTCCACACCCCATGCCCAAGCTCTCAGTTGCCCTCCACACGCTCCGATGCCAAGTCCTCAATGCCCTCCACACCCCCACATGCCAAGCTCTCAGTGCCCTCCATGCCCCTAAACCAGGTCCTCGGTACCCTCCACTCCCTATACCAGTGGGTATCAGTACCCTCCACGCCCTATGCCAAGCCCTCGGTGCCCTCCACCCCCTGTAAATAAGCCCTCAGTTTTACCCTCCACCACCCTAAAGCCCCTAGGCCAATCTCCTGACCCCTATACCAGGCCCTCAGTGCCCTCCACACCCCCATGCCAAGTCCTCAGTGCCCTCCACACCCCTATGCCAGCCCTCAGTGCCCTCCACACCCCTAAACCAAGCCCTCAGTACCCTCCACACCCCCATGCCAAGGTCCTCAGTGCCCTCCACACCCCATGCCAGGTCCTCAGTGCCCTCCACACCCCTAAACCAAAGCCTTCAGGTGCCCTCCACCACCCTGAAGCCAGGTCAGCATCTCAATCCTCGGCCCATCCACACCACCATGAAGAATAGTATCGGTGACCACTCCACACCCCCGTGCCCAGGCCCTCGGTGCCCATCCCGCCCCCTGTGCCGAGTATCATTTTGCTCATCACCCCTAAACAACCCATCGGTTGCCCATCACGAAGCCAGCCACTCGGTGCCCCCCCGCCCTAGCCAGGCCCTCGATTACCTCCACCCCCGTATTGCCAGTCCTCGGTTGCCCTCCATGCCCCTAAACCAAGCCCTCGGTCCTCCACGCCCTGTTGCCAGGTCATCAGTGCCATTCCACCCTAGACCAGGCCCTCAGTGCCCTCCACACCACCATGAACCTGCACCAGGCCCTCGGTGCCCTCCACCCCCTATGCAAGGCCCTCCAGTACCCTCCACACCATGAAAAGCCCTCGGTTATCCACACCCCTATGCCAGGCCCTCCAGGTGCCCTCCCACCCTATACCAAGTCCTCAGTGCCCTCCACCCCTAAACCAGGCCCTCAGTGCCCTCCACCCCCATGAAGGCCCTCGGTGCCCTCCATCACCCCATGCCCAGAAGCTCTCGGTTACCCTCCACACCCCGATGCTGGCCTCAGTGCCCTCCACCCCCATGACAAGCTCAGTTGCCCTCCATGCCCCTAAGGCTAAGCCTCAGTGCCCTCCACCCCTAAACCAGGCCCTCAGTGCCCCACACCCCTATTAGCCAGTCCTCAGTGCCATCACCCTATGCCAGTTGCCCACTCGGTGCCCATGCAGGCCTCCGGTGCCCTCCACCCTAAATAGGCCTCCGTTGCCCTCCGCCCCTGTGCCAGGCCTCAGGCCCTCAGCCCCATTGTGACCTCATCCCCTCCATGCCCTATGCCAGGCCCTCAGTTATATCCACACCCTATGCCAGGCCCTCAGTTGCCCTCCACCCCCCATTACCAATTATCAGTGCCCTCCTGACCCATGCCAGGACCCTATAGGCCCTCATCCCTCCATGCCCCCATGCCCAGGCCCTCAGTGCCCTCCATACTAAATAGGCCCTCGGTACCCTCCCACCCCTATGCCCAGGTCCTCCGTGCCCTCCACACCCTATGCCAGGCCCTCAGTGCCCATCCACACCCTATGCCAGGTCCTCAGCCCTCCATCACCCTATGCCAGGCCCTCAGTGCCCTCCACCCCTATGCCAAGTCCTCAGTGCCCTCCACACCCCTATGCCAGTCCTCAGTACCCTCCACCCCCTATACCAAGCCCTCAGTGCCCTCCACACCCCTAAACCAGGCCCTCAGTGCCCTCCACACCACCCTGAAAAGGCCCTCGGTGCCCTCCACGCCCCTATGCCAAGCCCTCGGTACCCTCCACCCCCATGCCAGATCCTCCAGTGCCCTCCACACCCTATGCCAAGCCCTCGGTGCCCTCCACACCCCTAAACCAAGCCCTCAGTGCCCTCCACACCCCTATGCCAGGCCCTCGGTGCCCTCCACCCCCCTGCCAGGTCCTCAGTGCCCTCCACCCCCTATACCAAGCCTTCAGTACCCTCCACCCCCTAAACCAGGCCCTCAGTGCCCTCCACCCCCTGTGCCCAGTCCTCAGTGCCATCCACACCACCATGAAAAGCCCTCAGTAACCCTCCACCCCCATGCCAAGCTCTCAGTTCCATCACCCCTGTGCCAGGATATCGGTTGCCATCCCGCCCCTAGGACCAGCTCATCCAGTGCCCTCCATGCCCTGTGCCAGGCACTCGGTGCCCCCATGCCACCACCCCTCCGGTGCCAACTGCCCCCATGTGACCCTCAGTGCCCTCCATGCCCTATAGGCCCATCATCGTGCCTCCACGCCCTGTACCACCCCCCCTCCACCCCCTCATGCCAGGTCCCGGTCCATCCACGCCCCTATTAGCCACGGTGCCATCGGACCCTATGCCAAGCCTTCGGTATCCATCTTGCCCCATGCCAGGCCCTCAGTGCCCTGCGCCCTAAACCAGCCCTCAGTGCCCTCCACCCCTATCCAGGTCCTCCGTGCCCTCCACACCCTATGCCAGGCCCTCAGTGCCCTCCACCCCTATACCAGACCCTCGGCACCCTCCACCCCCTATGCCAGTCCTCAGTACCCTCCACACCCCTGTGCCAGGCCTTCGGTGCCCTCCACACCCCTGCCAGGTCCTCAGTGCCCTCCACCCCCTATGCCAAGTCCTCAGTACCCTCCACACCCCTATGCCAAGCCCTCAGTACCCTCCACACCCCTAAACCAAGCCCTCAGTACCCTCCACACCCCTATGCCAAGTCCTCAGTACCCCTCCACACCCCTATGCCAGCCCTCAGTACCCTCCACACCCCTATACCAAGCCCTCAGTGCCCTCCACACCCCTAAACCAATCCTCGGTGCCCTCCACTGTAAGCCAAGCCCTCAGTACCCTCCACCCCCAAACCACCCTCAGTGCCCTCCACACCCCTATGTAGCCCTCAGTGCCCTCCACCCCCTATGCCAAGCCCTCAGTGCCCTCCACACCCCTATGCCAAGCCCTCCGTGCCACTCCACACCCCATGAAGTCCACCCTCCACACCCCTATACCAAGCCCTCAGTACCCTCCACACCCTAAACCAGAGCCCTCAGTGCCCTCCACACCCTATGCCCCTCAGTACCTCCACACACCCCTATACCAGTCCTCAGTGCCCTCCACCCCTATGCCAGGCTCTCAGTACCCTCCACACCCTAGTGCCAGAGTCCTCAGTACCCTCCACCCCCCATGCCAGGCGCTCAGTGCCCTCCACCCTAAACCAAGTCCTCAGTGCCCTCCACACCCCCTAAACCAAGCCCTCAGTGCCCTCCACCCCCATGCCAGGTCCTCAGGTACCCTCCACCCCCTATACCAAGCCCTCCGGTGCCCTCCACACCCCTATACCAAATCCCTCAGTGCCCTCCATGCCCCTAAGCCAGCCCTCAGTGCCCTCCACCCCATGCCAGGTCCTCAGTGCCAAACCCTATGCCAGGCCCTCAGTGCCCTCCCACCCCATGATACCAGTTCAGTGCCCTCCAGTTACCCATCCACTCCAGTGCCCTCCACACCCCATGCCAGGTCCTCAGTACCCTCCCACCCCCATGCCAGCTCTCAGTGCCCTCCATGCCAAACCAGGTCCTCAGTACCCTCCACCCCCTATGCCAAGCCCTCAGTACCCTCCACACCCCCATGAAAGCCCTCAGTGCCCTCCACACCCCATGCCTCAGTGCCTCCACCCCTATGCCAGGCCCTCAGTGCCCTCCACCCCCCATGCCAAAGCCCTCAGTGCCCTCCACACCCTATGCCAGGCCCTCAGTGCCCTCCACACCCCCATGCCAGGCCTCAGTGCCCTCCACACCCCTATGCCAGGCCCTCAGTTTGCCCTCCACCCCCCATGCCAGAACCTCAGTGCCCTCCACCCCCTATGCCAGGTAGCGGTGCCCTCCACCCCTATGCCAGGCCCTCAGTGCCCTCCCGCACCCCTATGCCAGGTCCTCAGTGCCCTCCACCCCCATGAAAAGCCCTCAGTGCCCTCCACCCCCTATGCCAGGCCCTCGGTGCCCTCCACACCCCTATTGCCAAGTCCTCAGTGTATCATTCCACCCCCTATGCCAGGCGATCAGTGCCCTCCGCACCCCTATGCCATCCCTCCAGCACCCTCCACCCCCTATGCCAGGCCCTCGGTGCCCCCACACCCCTGCCAGGCCTCAGTGCCCTCCATGCCCTATGCCAGGCCCTCAGTGCCCTCCACCCCTATGCCAAGTCCTCAGTGCCCTCCACACCCCTATAAGGCCCTCAGTGCCCTCCACACCCCTATGAAGCCCTCAGTGCCCTCCACCCCCTAAACCAGGCCCTCAGTGCCCTCCACCCCTATGCCAGATCCTCAGGTGCCCTCCACACCCCCATGACAAGCCCTCGGTACCCTCCACCCCCTATGCCAAGCCCTCAGTGCCCTCCACACCCCAAACCAGGGTCCTCAGTACCCTCCACCCCTATTACAGTGCCCTCCACCCCATGCCAGGTCCTCAGTGCCCTCCACACCCTATGCCAGGCCCTCAGTGCCCTCCACACCCCCATGCCAGGCTCTCAGTGCCTCCATGCCCCTAAACCAAGTCCTCAGTACCCTCCACCCCCATGCCAAGCCCTCAGTGCCCTCCACACCCCTATGCCAGGTCCTCAGTACCCTCCACACCCCTATACCAAGCCCTCAGTACCCTCCACACCCTAAACCAGGCCCTCAGTGCCCTCCATACTATGCCAATCCTCAGTGCCCATCCACCCCTATGCCAGGCCCTCAGTGCCCTCCACACCCCCATGCCAGGTCCTCAGTGCCCTCCACCCCTATACCAGCCCTCAGTGCCCTCCACCCCCATGCCAGGCCCTCAGTGCCCTCCACCCTATGCCAGGCCCTCAGTGCCCTCCACCCCCATGCCAGGTCCTCAGTGCCCTCCACCCATGCCAGGTCCTCGGTGCCAACCCCTATGCCAGGCCATCAGTGCCCTCCACACCCCTATGCCAGTCCTCGGTGCCCTCCACCCCCTGATGCCAGGCCTCAGTGCCCCATGCCCAAACCCCCCTCACCACCCTTGCCAGGCCCACTCCACCCTATGCCAGGCCCTCAGGTGCCCTCCACCCCCCATGCCAAGCCTCAGTGCCCTCCACCCCTATGCCAGCCCTCAGTGCCCTCCACATCCCCATGCCAGGCCCTCAGTGCCCTCCACCCTATGCCAGTCCTCCGGTGCCACACCCCTGCCAGGCCCTCAGTGCCCTCCACCCCCTATGCCAGGCCCTCAGTGCCCTCCATGCCCCCAGTTCCAGTGCCACTCCACTATGCCGGCCCTCAGTGCCCTCCACCCCCTATGCCAGGCCCTCAGTGCCCTCCACCCCTATGCCAAGCCCTCAGTGCCCCCACCGCCTGAAGGCCCTCAGTGCCCTCCACCCTATGCCAGGCCCTCGGTGCCCTCCACACCCCCATGCCAAGCCCTCAGTGCCCTCCACCCCCATGCCAAGCTCTCAGTGCCCTCCCACCCCTAAACCAAGCCCATCAGTGCCCTCCACACCCCATGCCAAGCCCTCAGTGCCCTCCATCACCCTAAAGCTCTCAGTACCCTCCACCCCTATACCAGGTCCTCAATGCCCTCCACACCCCTATGCCAGGGCCCTCAGTGCCACTCCATCCCCTATGCCAGGCCCTCCAATGCCCTCCACACCCTAGTACCAGGCCTCAGTACCCTCCACCCCCTATGCCAGGTCCTCAGTGCCCTCCACCCCCCATGCCAAGCTCTCAGTGCCCTCCACACCCCATATGCCAAGCCCTCAGTGCCCTCCACACCCCCATGCCAAGCCCTCAGTGCCCTCCACACCCCTATGCCAAGCCTCCAGTGCCCTCCACCCCCATGCCAGGTCCTCAGTGCCCTCCACCCCCCCTATGCCAGGTCATCAGTGCCCTCCACCCCTAAACCAGGCCCTCGGTGCCCTCCACACCCTATGCCAGTAGCCCTCAGTGCCCTCCACACCCCTATGCCAGGTCCTCAGTTGCCACTCCACCCTATGCCAGGCCCTCAGTGCCATCCACACCCCTATGCCAAGGCCCTCAGTGCCCTCCACCCCCTATGCCAGGCCCTCAGTGGTGCCCTCCACCCCTGAAAAGGCCCTCAGTGCCCTCCGCGCCCTATGCCAGGCCTCGGTGCCCTCCACCCCTATACCAAAGAATCCTCAGTACCCTCCACACCCCTATCCCAAGTCCCTCAGGTACCCACCCACCCCCCTCGGTGCCACCCCTCCCTGCCAGCGCTCCAGTGCCTAAACGATCCTCCAGTGATCCACCCCTATGCCAGATATCAGTATCCACCCCTAGGCCAGGCCCATCGGTTGCCATCCGCCCCTGTGCCCAGATATCGGTGCCCATCACTAAACCGTGCCCATCGTTGCCCTCCACCCCCTGTGCCAGGCTCTCAGTGCCCTCCACACCCCTGCAGAGTGCCCTCCAGTTGCCCTCCACACCATGCCAGCGCTCAGTGCCCTCCACCCCTACCATGGTCCTCAGTACCCTCCACCCCTATGAAAAGCCCTCAGTGCCCCCCACACCCTATGCCAGGCCCTCAGTGCCCTCCACACCCCTGTGCCAGTCCTCAGTGCCCTCCATGCCCTATGCCAAGTCCTCAGTACCCTCCACCCCCTATGCCAAGCCTCAATAGTGCCCTCCACCCCATGCCCAAGCTCTCATCCACTCCACCGCCCGAGAGGCCATGCCGAGTCCTCAGTGACCTCCATGCCCCCATGACAAGGCCTCAGTGCCTCCACCCCCCATGCCAGGTCCTCAGTGCCCATCACCCTAAAGCCAGCAGGCCCTCAGTTGCCCTCCACCCCTATGCCAGGTCCTCGGTGCCCTCCACCTATTAACAGGTCCTCAGTGCCACTCCACCCCTGCCGGCATCGGTGCCCTCCATGCCCTAAACCAGGTCCTCAGTGCCCTCCACCCCAAACCAGGCCCTCAGTGCCCACCCTGTGCCCAGTAGCCTCCACCCTATGTAGGCCCTCCCACCCCACACCACCATGAAGGCCCTCGGTGCCCTCCTGACCCTAACAGGCCCTCGGTGCCCATCACGCCCTGTGCCCAGGCCATCGGTGCCCATCCACACCCCTATGCCAGGTCCTCAGTGCCCTCCACGCCCTATACCAAGTCCTCAGCACCCTCCACACCCCTAATACCAAGTCCTCAGTACCCTCCACACCCCTATGCACCAAGCCCTCGGTACCCTCCACACCCCATGCCAGGCCTCAGTGCCCTCCACACCCCTATGCCCCCTCAGTGCCCTCCACCCCTAAATCAATTTGCCCTCACCACTCAACCAGGCCCTCGGTGCCTCCACCCCCTATGCCAGGTCCTCAGTGCCCTCCACGCCCCATGAAACCCTCAGTGCCCTCCACCCCTATGCACCCTCAGTGCCCTCCACCCCCATGCCAGCCCTCAGTGCCCTCCACACCCCTATGCCAAGCCCTCAGTGCCCTCCACACCCCCATGCCAGGCCCTCAGTGCCATCCACCCCCTATGCCAGGTCATCAGTGCCCTCCACACCCCCATGCCAGGCCCTCAGTTGCCCTCCACCCTAAATAGGCCCTCAGTGCCCTCCACCCCTGAAACCAGCCCTCAGTGCCCTCCACCCCTATGCCAGGCCCTCAGTTGCCCTCCACCCCTAAATGCCAGTCTCAGTGCCCTCCACCCCTATGAAGGCCCTCGGTGCCTCACACCCCTACCAGGCCCTCAATTGCCTCCATGCCCTAAACCAGCCCTCAGTGCCCTCCACCCCCCTGCCAGGTCCTCCAGTGCCCTCCACACCCCTAAACCAGCCCTCAGTGCCCTCCATGCCCTAAACCAGCCCTCAGTGCCCTCCACCCCCTATGCCAGTCATGGTTGCCCCTCCGCCGCCAAACCAAGCCCTCAATTGACCCTGCACCCCTATACCAAGCCCTCAATACCCTCCACACCCTGTGCCGAGTCCTCGGTACCCTCCACACCCCTATACCAAGCCCTCAGTACCCTCCACACCACTATGCCAGGCCTCAGTACCCTCCACACCCCTATGCCAAGCCCTCGGTTGCCCTCCACACCCCCATGCCAGAAGTCCTCAGTGCCCTCCATGCCCTGCCAGGCCCTCAGTGCCCTCCACCCCCATGCCAGGTCCCTCAGTGCCACTCCACGCCCAGTGCCAGGGTCCTCGGTGCCCTCCACCCTATGCCAGGCCATCGGTGCCCTCCACACCCCTATGCCAGGCCACTCAGTGCCCTCCACACCCCTATGCCAGGTCCTCAGTGCCCATCCACCCCTATGCCAAGTCCTCAGTGCCCTCCACCCCCTATGCCAGGCCCTCAGTGCCCATCCACGCCTATGCCAGGCCCTCGGTGCCCTCCACCCCCTATGCCCAGGCCCTCAGTTGCCCTCCATGCCACCATGCCAGGCCCTCAGTGCCCTCCATGCCCCATGCCAGGCCCATCAGTGCCCTCCATGCCCCTAAACCAAGTCCTCAGTTGCCCTCCACCCCTATGCCAGGCCCTCCAGTGCCCTCCACCCCTATGCCAGGCCCTCAGTGCCCTCCACACCCTATGCCAAGTCCTCGGTACCCTCCACCCCTATGCCAAGTCCTCAGTGCCCTCCACACCCCTATGCCAAGCCCTCAGTGCCCTCCACACCCCTATGCCAAGTCCTCAGTACCCTCCACCCCTATGCCAAGTCCTCAGTGCCCTCCACACCCTATACCAGGTCCTCTGCCCCTCCATGCCCCTAAACCAAGCCCGTGGTGCCCTCCACACCCCCATTGCCAGGTCCTCAGTACCCTCCACCCCTAAACCAAGCCCTCAGTGCCCTCCATGCCCCTATGCCAAGTCCTCAATTGCCCTCCACACCCCTATGCCCAGTCCTCAGTGCCCTCCACACCCCCCCCCTAAACCAGGCCCTCTGGTGCCCTCCACACCACCTGAAAAGGCCCTCCAGTACCCTCCACCCCCTATGCCAGGTCCTCAGTGCCCTCCACACCCTGTGCCAGGTATCAGTGCCCTCCACACCACTAAACCAGGCCCTCAGTACCCTCCACTGCCCCTATGCTGGCCCTCAGTGCCCTCCACCCTATACATGGCCCTCCAGGTGCCCTCCACCCATACCAGGTCCTCCGGTGCCCTCCACCCCTAAATAACCCTCCAATTACCCTCCACAGCCCCTGTCAGCCCTCCAGTTCCCTCACCCCTATTGACACCTCAGTACCCTCCACACCCCCATGTCCTCAGTACCCTCCACCCCTATGCCAGAGTCCTCAGTACCCTCCACACCCCCATGCCAGCTCAGTGCCCTCCACCCCCTAAACCAGGTCACCGGTGCCACTCCACACCTAAACCAGGCCCTCGGTGCCCTCCACCCCTATGCCAGCCCTCGGTGCCACTCCACGCCACCATGAGGATCCGCAGTGCCCTCCACACCCTATGTAGGCTCTCAGTGCCCTCCACACCCCGGTCTAGTCCTCAATTCCCTCCACACCCCCGTGCCAAACCCTCAGTGCCCTAAACACCACCCTGAAAGGTCCTCGGTACCCTCCACCCCTATACCAAATATCAGTGCCCTCCACCCACTATGACCCCTCAGTGCCCTCCACCCCTAAAAACCAGATGACCTCAGTGCCCTCACCCCCTACCAGGCCCTCAATGCCCATCCACGCCCTGTCGCCCTCAGTGCCATCCACCCTATGCCAGGCCCTCGTGCCATCACATGAAGAGGCCTCGGTGCCATCATGCCCTGCCAGGCCCGCAGTGCCCTCCACCCCCTGTGCCAGGTCCTCCGGTGCCCTCCACACCCCTAAACCAGGAGCCTATGTGCCCTCCACACCCCTATGCCCCCTCCAGTGCCCTCCACACCCCATGATAGAGTCCTCCAGTGCCCTCCATGCCCCCATGCCAGCTGTCAGTGCCCTCCACCCCCCATGCCAGGTCCTCAGTACCCTCTAGACCCTATACCAAGCTCTCAGTGCCCTCCATACCCCATGAAAGTCCTCAGTGCCTCCACCCCTATACCAGGCCTCAGTGCCCTCCACCCCTGAAGAAGCCCTCAGTGCCCTCCACACCCCTATACCAAGCCCTCAGTGCCCTCCACCCCCTATGCCCAAGTCCTCAGTGCCCTCCATACCCCTAAACCAAGTCCTCAGTACCCTCCACACCCCTATGTAAGCCCTCAGTACCCTCCACACCCCCATGCCATGACCCTCAGAACCCTCCACCCCTTCGCCAGGTCCTCAGTGCCCTCCACACCCCATACCAAGTCTCAGTACCCTCCACACCCCTATGCCAGGTCCTCAGTACCCTCCACCCCCTAAATGCCCTCAGTGCCCTCCACCCCTGTAGGTCCTCAGTGCCCTCCACCCCCTATACTGGCCCTCAGTGCCCTCCACACCACCATGAAAGGCCCTCAGTGCCCTCCACACCCGCTTGCCCAGGCTCTCAGTGCCACTCCATGCCCCTAAACCAGGTCCTCCAGTACCTCCAGCACCCCTAAACCAGGCCCTCAGTGCCCCCTCCACGCCACTATGCCAGGCCCTCGGTGCCCTCCACACCCCTAAATGTTATTCGGTGCCATCCACTTTAATACCAGGACCTCGATTATATCCACGCCCCTGTAGCAGGCCCTCCCGGTGCCCTCCACACCCTATACCAAGGCCCTCAGTGCCCTCCAGCCCCTAGTGAAATCAGTGCCCTCCACGCCCTATACCAGGCCCTCAGTGCCCTCCACCCCTATGCCAGAGCCTCAGTGCCCTCCACACCCCCATGCCAGGCTCTCCAGTGCCCTCCACCCGTTGCATGCCCTCAGTGCCCTCCACCCCTATGCCAGGCCCTCAGTGCCCTCCATGCCCTAAACCAGGCCCGTAGTGCCCTCCACGCCCTATGCCAGGTCCTCAGTGCCCTCCACACCCCTAAGCCAAGCCCTCAGTGCCCTCCACCCCTATGCCAGGCCCTCAGTGCCCTCCACACCCCATGCCAGGCCATCAGTGCCCTCCACACCCCATGCCAAGGCTCCTCAGTGCCCTCCACCCGATGCCAGGTCCTCAGTACCCTCTAGCCCCCATGCTAAGCTCTCAGTGCCCTGCACACCCCTAAACCAAGTCATCAGTGCCCTCCACCTAACCAAGCCCTCAGTACCCTCTAGCCTGCCAAGCTCTCAGTACCCTGCATGCCCTAAACCAGGTCCTCAGTGCCCTCCACACCCCTAAACCAGGCCCTCAGTGCCCTCCACCCCTATGCCAGGCCCTCAGTGCCCTCCACACCCTATGTACCAGGCCATCAGTGCCCATCCACGCCCCTATGCCAGGCCCTCAGTGCCCTCCACCTATACCAGGTCACTCGAGTGCCCTCCACGCCCTATACCAGGCCCTCAGTGCCCTCCACGCCCCTATGCCAGGCCCTCAGTGCCCTCCACGTCCCTATGCTAGGCCCTCAGTGCCCATCCACACCACCATGAAACCCTCAGTTGCCCTCCACGCCCCATGCCAGGCCTCTCAGTGCCCTCCACACCCGTGCCAAGGTCCTCAGTGCCCTCCACACCCCATGCCAGGCGCTCAGTGCCCTCCATGCCCCTAAACCAGGTCCTCAGTGCCACTCCACCCTAAGCCAGGCCCTCAGTTGCCCCCACGCCCTATGCCAGGCCCTCAGTGACCTCCACGCCCCTATGCCAGGCCCTCAGTGCCCTCCACCACCATGAAAGCCCTCAGTGCCATCCATGCCTGTCTCAGGCCCTCAGTGCCCTCCACCCCTATGCCAGGTCCTCAGTGCCCTCCACACCCTATGCCAGGTCCTCAGTGCCCTCCACACCCCTATGCCAAGCCCTCCAGTGCCCTCCACACCCCATGCCAGGTCCTCAGTGCCCTCCACGCCCCTATGCCAGGCCCTCAGTGCCCTCCACACCCTAAACCAAGCCCTCAGTGCCCTCCACACCCTATGCCAGGCCCTCAGTGCCCTCCACACCGCCATGAAAAGCCCTCGGTGCCCTCCACGCCCCTATGCCAGGTACTCGGTGCCCTCCACCCCCATGCCAGGCCCTCCAGTGCCCTCCACACCCTCTGCCAAGCCCTCAGTGCCCTCCACACCACCATGGAAGCCCTCAGTGCCCTCCACACCCCTATGCCAGGCCCTCAGTGCCCTCCACGCCCCCATGCCAGGCCCTCAGTGCCCTCCACACCCCCATGCCAGGTCCTCAGT
>NW_027036367.1:2063-13894 GCF_034236695.1 Oncorhynchus nerka | reverse complement strand
TTCTAACAACCCATCTAGAACATTATAAAACAAACATTTATATCCCCCCCCATTTATATCCCTAAATGTTCCCTTGTCTAAGACTGTCCGTTCTTAATTTCAGTCTTAGTAGAGATTTGCCTCCATTGCTGGTCAATAGGAATGTATTGCTTTGCTTTTTAATGGTTTCTCTATTGTTATAAACTACGTTTACTTTGGCTTATTGCACTATACTGACTCTCTCCCCTTAAACCTGCTGCTAATATATGTGTTGCATATTAGAGTCAAATTATTCATTGCCAAATGATTCATGCCCAAATGATTCATGCCCAAATGATTCATGCCCAAATGATTCATGCCCAAATGATTCATGCCCAAATTATTCATACCCAAATTATTCATACCCAAATGTTTAACGGTCAAATGATTGAAAGTTGAAATGGGATTAATGTGGGAAGATTTTTTGTTGTTGTTGTTATATTCACAGTTGTCTTGACATGAAATAAACATTGTTTTGTATCATGAACTACAATATTCAAAGAATTACTATGCTATTTAAATAGAAGGTTGTTGAATATAATGAAAAATACAACAAAAAAGTAATTAATGACAACTGCCTCAGAACATAACATTTGTAACCTAGTTTTCATCTCCAGCTATGTATTCCACCTAGTCAGAAGTGACTTTTTCGTAGCAGGTTAGGAGAACTTATGCAGCAGGTTAGGAGACTTAACGTAGAAGGTTAGGAGACTGAGGTTAAGGTTAGGGTTAGTTACATTGCTCTCCTAACCTGTAAGGAAAAGTAACATCCGGTTGTAGCTGTACTCCATCTAGTCACAACCAGAGAGGAGGGCTGACAGCAGCCAATAGTGTGGCTCTGCAGATGATTGGGAAACCAATGCATGTAGCCTGATCAGTCATTAATTAGGCTAAATGACATGACAAAAATGTTTGTTAGAGGAATTTTACAACCCTAATTTAACTGTAAAGAAAGGCTCCACTTCGCTAGAGGGTGCTTTTCGGCCCACTTCGCTAGAGGGTGCTTTTCGGCCCTGGTCAAAAGTAGTGCACTATAAAGGGAATAGGGTGCTATTTGGAATACACAGTCTGACATGTTATATAGAAAAGGAGGAATGAGGAGAAGAAAAAACAACCCTGGTTAATTTTTCTAAATGTTTGTATTGTAATAATTACTGTCTAGTGGGGATTTCTGTTAAGTTAGGTTTTCGTTGACGTCTTTATTTTCTGTTTACATTTTCAGACGCATCGTTTTGTGACAAATCGTCTTAGAAGAAGGCACCATGTGGAACTCAGTCTAAAAACAATCTCTAACCACAACCCCTTGGAATGAGTACCAAAAGGTGCCCTATTCCCTTTCCAGTGCACTGTTTTTTACCCTATGCAGGGAATAAGGTGCCATTTGGGACGTACACCTTCCCTGTACAGCACTTTGAGATATCAGCTGATGTACGAAGGGCTATATAAATACATTTGATTTGATTTGATTCTTCCCCACTGGGCCAGACATCATTTTAGACACTAGTGTAGATCTAAAGGGATTGAATAAGTGTTAGTAAGATATCTCTAACATCTGTACAATGCTCTTAGATCTACACTGGTGTCTAGGGGATATGGGTTAGGGGAGAAGCGTCTAGGAGCTAGGCTAAGGGTTGTTTCTGGACGGGTCCTTGCAATTGGGCACTTTGGTTTTGAAAACGAATGCAAACAGAGAAGAAAGGAGAGAGAGGAGGGAGGGAGGAGAGAGGTGAAGAGAGAAAGGGATGAGAAGATGAGGGGAGAAGAGGAGTGTTACCATGACGTCAGCATGTCTTCCTGGGGGACCAGTCAAATTTAGGGTAATCTAACTGTGGTCTGAAATTGTCCATTGTAGGTTGGTTCTGGCCCAACCCGTCGGTTTCTGGAACCAATCAGAACAGTCAGAATGAGTTTGCCTTCTAGAAAACACCAGGGAGGGTGGCAAATCCATACTCATCGTAGAGAAGAAATGTCAGTTGGTCAGAGCGATGTGAATAGGTAGCCAGGCAAGGGTAGGTAGGCTATCCATCCTTCTTCAATGCACTGATCAGACATGCCTGGTCTGGTGGAATCTGTACTGAAGAATTCTAATGTTGAACTTGTATAGGAGAAGACAAATACTTTATTATCCACACAAGATGGCAACGTTTCTTCTGCTGTACCCAACACACACACACACTAGGTTGGAGAGGCTGGATCTGTCATAGAGGAGGAGGAAGGATGCATTTTACTGAATACTTATGACAGGTACCCTACACATAGCCTATGTGTTGTCTTAGTTAGGCCACATATTCATGTTATTGTGTAATTACATAATTGTCCAATTTAAATGCAGTATTCTGCTCAGAACTCACTTTCAGGATATCTGGGTAGGCCTAATATACTGTCTATGGAGATTTGTTTTGACCAGCTCATGAAATCGATGCTCGACGCTCACTCGGCCGTTCACTCACATTCCCGGATCTAAACTGGGGTGTATTCATTAAGAACCGAACGAACAAAAACGGGCAGAAACGGAGAGGGACTAACCTGAGAAACGCTGGTTGTCGTTGCAAAACGTTGTGCTACGGTATGCACTTATGAAGTCCACCCTGGCAGGTACTGTCTTTCCTCTCTTCTCTCATCTACTCACCTCCCTCTCTCCTTTATTCTCTGTTTGCATCCGTTTTTAAAACCAAAGCGCCCAGTTTTAGTGATATGCTGCAACAACACCACGTTTAGTAGCCAAACATCGACGACATGAGTAGTTTAGAGCCAACGCTATTTCATATACGTTCCATGTGGCTGAACTCGCCAAAATAATGTTTTTATACGCGGAAGTATAAGTGAAAGTAAAAAATAGCTAAATCTTCACGAGCTCACTGCAATAAGACGCGCAAAAGATTTTGGGGACAAGGTAAGGCTTTTCTAACAATCGATAACGGATTGTGAAACCAACACATGATGTGCTGTGCCCAGCCGTTGTCCTTCTACCTATTTGTTTTACTATGAAATAGGAATTATTTGGCAAGTTTGTGACTATTTACCCATGGAACATATACACTGTACATAACAACAGCTCTTTCCATGAGCTGGTCCTGCTACCCCGGGTGCACGTGTTTTCGTTTTTGCCCTAGCACTACTCAGATGATTCAAGTAACCAACTCATGGTCAAACGTATATTATTTTATTAATCGTTTTTGCCGGTGTTGTGCGGAAGAGCCCCCACTGCCAGAATCCCCCGCGTGAAGGCGCACGCACTCAATTCTTCATTGCTGCGAACTGCTCGCTAGTTGAGATTTCTGATCACGTTAGGTTGCGTTTAATTTTAGATTTTTTTCATGTCGGTTTGATCGCGGTGGAGGCAATAATGTATGCAGTTTTCGGTTTGGCTATTTGTTTCAAGTGTATTAGTCTATAAATAAATCTCTTTGCCAAAATTCGTCATCTCTCCCATGTCTTATTCGACTAGTAGTTGTTCTGGAATGTTTATTGCTTGCCTACATTTTACTCCTCCATGTTTAATATAACACACATACATTAATTATTAAGTTCGGTTGCCTATCCTGATGTGAAGTTTGTTCTATAGAAAGTATTTGACTCTGATGTGTGCCACAGAAAGTATTTGACTAGCTACAAAAAAATAAAGGAAATTAGAAGGCGGGGAGTATTTTGGCAAAATACCCGAAATTCTCTCCCCTTCCCTCCACCCTTCTAATTTCCTTAATTTTGTGGCTAGAGTCAAATACTTTGTGGCACACATCAGAGTCAAATACTTTCTATGGAACAAACTTCACATTATTAGTGCCCCCCTGCGATCAAGCCGACATAAAAAATGAAATGCAGCCTAACGTGATCAGAAATCTCAACTAGCAACAATTCGCACCAATGAAGAGTTGAGTGCGTGCAGGTTCACGCGAAGAGGAGGGGTGGGGGGTTGTTAGAGGGTAGTTTTTCGACACAACACTGAAATTCTCAATTTCTAATGTGTTATTACAGAAGTGCAAGATTTTACTTCTGGGTTGACAGAGTTTAATACATGCCCAATGACCATAGTTGAACTGTCATACATCATTGGTCGAACCCAATCAGAACCCCAAATATAAGCTTGTTTTAATCCATTGTCATAGATACATTGACATTCAGTTGGTGTATGTTTTTTTCAAAATAGAAGGTTATGATTTTTTTGAGTAAATAAACCTAGTCATTATTTGACTGTTCTACTATTGACTGACTATATACTATCTTCTAGATATCCTTCATGTTGGGACATACCAGTGATGAGGAGCAGAATCACACCCGGTGACATGGCTTGTACAAGGCAATCTGCTTTAGAGTACATTCAAAATGGAAGGAGACTCCTTGTTGAAAGGCTCCAGAATCTGTCCCCTCATTGTGGAAAACCTGTTCCAGCGCAGTTCTTCAGAGGAGGAAGTCAGTAAAATTCAGGCAGAAGTTGACCGTTTGACCAAACCAGAAAAATACTGACTGGGTCACGGCCAAAGGAGAAGCTGCATGCTACGAGTTACTGATGATTCTAGACATCACAAGGAAGAGGACCTTAGACAACGCTGACTTACAGCAATGGATCAGCTGCTTCCCCTTCAAGGACGACCCAGAGATGACAGACTACCTTGTTGGCAAGTGATTATTATATTATACAATTAGTATCCAGTACATAGTATACAATTGGCTGGGCAGAAAATCTATATTTTTTTTAGGTGCGTTTGATTTAGCTTACTGTGTGCATCGGGTGGACAGGGTTTCTGTTGGCACAGTGCATTTACTCTCGCCTTTCCTTTGTATCATTATTTTAGGTGCAAAACCCTGTTACAGATATCAGTCACAGCTGAAATGTAAAGCTGGAAAGATCACAGAGGCTGCATGGAAACAAAGCTGTAGTCTCCTACCAGAGAGGTGTAGAAATGAGGTGACTTTCTCTTACACTCCTCTTGTGTTAGATACAGACGTGCCTTCATCTCTCTCTAAAATCGAAACGAAGAGCAAAAGATGCAAGAAAGCTCGCCCTAAAAAGCTAAAGAGCTTCATCCCCGTGGCCAAAAAGGAAACGTCTCCGGCTGACCTGCTTAAAACACCCAAGAGAAGGATCCTCTTAGTTGGAAAACCTGGAATTGGAAAGACAGCAGTCGCCCATCAAATGTTGAACCTCTGGGCACAGAAAGATCACAGAGAACTAGATTACATGTTTTACTTTGATGTGAGAGACATTTCACCCAGCACACATCCCATGAGACTGGAGGACCTTCTCTTTAACATGTACAGTGAGCCAGAAGAAAGTAGAGAAGAAGTGTTACAGGATATTAAGAAGAACTCTGAAAATGTCATCATTTTTGATGGAATCACAGACCTCTCCTCTCATTCGGTGATAAAGAAACTTGTGGACAAGGACCTCCTCCTTGATGCAAAGATTGTGATCACATGCAGACCAGAGGTTCCATCAGGAGACTTCCTGACAGACTGGCCCTCGTTCAGAGTGGAGGTGAAAGGGTTCAGTAATGAGTCCATCCGAGCTTACTTAACAAAGATGTTGAGTGCTGAGCCTAACCCTACGCCAAACCATGATTCCTTGAGCATTGTGTTAAACAACCTAGAGTTGTTCAGTCTGTGCCATGTCCCGATGTATGCATTGATGGTGGTTGCCTGCATGTATTATTCTACCCCAGAGACTTCTAAGCAGCCATGGCCTACAACTAAGATGTACATCAACATCCTCCGTTACTGCATCCTAAAACACAGTGGCAAACAGATGAATGATCTCGACAAGTGTCTCGCAGAAAACAGAGAAAAATATTGTCTTTAGCAGAAATGGCTTTTGATGCAACACAGCAAAAAAAATGATGAACTTGACAGAACTGAGCTGTGAAGTAAGCAGTGTCCAGTTTTCTTTCTTGGGGGCGCTTATGATTATGGTCGAGCCCACAGTATCAGACACTTACTCTGCATTTCTCCATTACACAATGCAGGAGTTCTTTGGTGCCCTTTGGCTCTTACAGAATCCAGACAAAATCAGAGAGGTTCTACAGAAGTGCCAGACTGAAGAATGGAAACACACAAAACACATGGTTCCTTTCATGTGTGGGCTTCTGAATGAGAGGAATATTCGATTGGTAAATGGTCTAGTTCCAGCTCAACAGATCAAGAAGACGTCAGATTGGTTCTTCAAGGAAGTGGTGAACACATTTCTTCCACTTCAAGCAAACCAAGATCATGCAGAAGGTGGTGCTCCTGAGTTTGAGATAGATCTTCTGTTTTTATGTCAGTGCTTGTATGAATCTCAGTCTACTGAGGCCTGTTTGCTTCTTCTGGACAAACTGGACTACAATCTAGACCTGGATGAAGAACATCTTGATCCTCACCAGTGCTGTGCAGTCTCCTATATGATCAGTCAGTCTGCAGAGAGAAAGGTTGACTTGGACCTGAACAGCTGCACTGTGTCAGACCAAGGACTAAGGCTGATACTGGGCTCTCTGAAGAATGTCCGACATCTCAGGTAATATTTGTGTTATGTATTTGTGTAATTTAGTTATCTAATGCACCAATTTATTTCCAATTAACTAGTCAATAAATAAAAATGAGGATAAGGCAAACCTTATCCTAAACTTGATACATTTATATGTTGTATTCTCCTCCACTCAGATACTGAGTTATAAAAACCTCTGTTTAATGCTACTTTGAAACTTTTGACAAATGTAATTATAATAAACTCTATTTTAAAACCCTTTTCTGATCATAGATCTGACCCCTCAATGCTGTGTCAACTCTGGACAACTTTGCTGCGCAGTGAGGCAGACATTGACTTCACTAGCTTACTTGGGCTCTGTGGAAATGAGTTGCACCTTCCATTCCAGGGTGAAAGACGAGTGTTTGAGAGAGCAGAAGAAGTGATGAAGCAGAGCCTAGAGAGGTTAACCTCTGTCTACACTGGGATCGGAGAACTCTTCTCAGTGAGGCTCTCAGCAAGACCATGTTAAAGTGTTTAACACATATCAACAAACTCCAGTGAGTGTTTACACTGCCAGTACATATTTATTCAATGTCTTTGTGACTATTAATTCATTTAAGTCGATTAAAAACATAGGTTGTCAATGTAAATATCAAGAGGTTAATATCTAGACAAAGAAGTCACTGCAACAATACAACAAGATAGACACATGGCAACAGCATTTAGCCTGTAAAGAGGCAGTCACTTTCTACCTGTATTTACAGTATCTAAACAAAGACTATCTTATGCTTTATGGTTCACAGTTTTACCCCACTACAAGATCAGACAGAATCCCCTGAAAAACTAGAGAAAGAAGAGAAATCAGTCCTACTAGATTTGTGTCTACAAGCAGGATTATGTCACAGAGAAACGTTCCAGGGTGCTGTGAACACACTGCTGTCACTGTTCTCTGTGTATCAAACTGAAAGATATGACATCCTGCTGGATCTGTACTCACATGTGAAGTACAATAGAAACAAGCAGGCAGAAGTATCCTTCCATCATTGAGACCACTTTACCAGCCAGCTCCTGCAGTCTGGTCCATAGATCTCTCAGAGAGAAAGGTCTCCCTCCTCCTAGAAGTGTTGAAACTCCAACCAGAGAAAAAATCCATAGAGCTGAAAGGCTGGTCAGATGAAGAAATTGAGTTGAGGAGTTTCCTTCAGTGTCTGCCCTACATCTCACAGCTGAGGTGAGTTGAATCAGTACAGTTCATGGATTGTAGTTGTCTGTCCCTTTATTTCCCTTTAGAGAGGTTTGTTTGTAGCTTTCTGCATTAGCCTAATATGCTAAGTATACACATACTGTTTTGAAAAGATGCAATCTTACTTTGTAGTCTACGGAACAATTGAAGTGCATGATGAGTGCAGAGAGATAGTTGTACTTTATCTACTATAATGTAACCATTCAAAATTCATATCCTCCATCCAACACTTTCTTCATCTCTAATGTTAAACTGTTTGTTCAGGTTTGCTCCACCACAGGATCAGATAGGATCCCTGAAGAGTGGATAAAGAGAGAGAAGACATTCCTACTGAATCTGTGTCTTCAAACAGCCCTCCATGAGAGAGAAACCATACAAACAACTGTAGAGAAAGTGTTGTCACTGTCTGAAGTTTATCAGGGTCGGAAATGGGATCTCCTGCTGGATCTGTACTCTCATGTGAAGGACTATGAGACTCAAACAGGCAGGAGTGTCCTTCCAGCATTACAGACAGTTTACCAGTCAGCTCCTGCAGTCTGGTCCATAGACCTCTCAGAGAGAAAGGTCTCCCTCCTCCTAGAAGTGCTGAAACTCCAACCAGAGAAGAAACCAGTACAGCTGAAAGGCTGGTCAGATGAAGAGAGTGAAGTGAGGAGTTTCCTTCAGTGTCTGCCCTACATCTCACAGCTGAGGTGAGTCTGAACATGTGTGGTGGTTAGTGATTATGTGATGCTAGTGATTATTGTCTTTTAGAAACCTGGTAAATATAAAAGTAAAAATGTTTGTGAATCTGGTAACATTTATACTCAGATTTCCTGAATGAACATGTTGCATTGCAAAATGTCACACATAGATATTTAGAATTTCTCTAAAATAATATAAACAAAAGCGCATTATGTAAATTTACAACTACTTCACATATATTTGAGTGATGACTGGTTTCATGTGTCCATTCATGTCTGAATCAGCTGTTACTGTCCTTGTTGCAGTTTCTATCTATCGTGGTCTGATCCCTCAAAGCTGATCAAGTTCCTGGTGGGTCTCCTGTCTCAAGCAGCAGAGTGGGAGGAGCAGTCAGGAGAGAAGACACTGAAGCTGGTGTCATCAGTGTGTACTTACACAACCTTCCCTTTCTGTGACGAGGATGATTATGATGAGTCGTTTCAATGTGATTTCCTGCTGAATCTGTACTCACATGTGAAGGACTATGAGACTCAAACAGGCAGGAGTGTCCTTCCAGCATTACAGCCACTTTACCAGTCAGCTCCTGCAGTCTGGTCCATAGACCTCAGAGAGAGAAAGGTCTCCCTCCTCCTAGAAGTGCTGAAACTCCAACCAGAGAAAAAATCCATAGAGCTGAAAGGCTGGTCAGATGAAGAAATTGAGTTGAGGATTTTCCTTCAGTGTCTGCCCTACATCTCACAGCTGAGGTGAGTTGAATCAGTACAGTTCATGGATTGTAGTTGTCTGTCCCTTTATTTCCCTTTGTTTGTAGCTTTCTGCATTAGCCTAATATGCTAAGTATACACATACTGTTTTGAAAAGATGCAATCTTACTTTGTAGTCTACGGAACAATTGAAGTGCATGATGAGTGCAGAGAGATAGTTGTACTTTATCTACTATAATGTAACCATTCAAAATTCATATCCTCCATCCATCACTTTCTTCATCTCTAATGTTAAACTGTTTGTTCAGGTTTGCTCCACCACAGGATCAGATAGGATCCCCTGAAGAGTGGAGAAAGAGAGAAAAGACATTCCTACTGAATCTATGTCTTCAAACAGCCCTCCATGAGAGAGAAACCATACAAACAACTGTAGAGAAAGTGTTGTCACTGTCTGAAGTTTATCAGGGTTGGAAATGGGATCTCCTGCTGGATCTGTACTCTCATGTGAAGGACTATGAGACTCAAACAGGCAGGAGTGTCCTTCCAGCATTACAGACAGTTTACCAGTCAGCTCCTGCAGTCTGGTCCATAGACCTCTCAGAGAGAAAGGTCTCCCTCCTCCTAGAAGTGCTGAAACTCCAATCAGAGATGAAACCAGTAGAGCTGTGGGACTGGTCAGATGAAGTGAGGAGTTTCCTTCAGTGTCTGCCCTACATCTCACAGCTGAGGTGAGTTGGATCAGTACAGCTGAGGTGAGTTGGATCAGTACAGCTGAGGTGAGTTGGATCAGTACAGCTGAGGTGAGTTGGATCAGTACAGCTCAGGGATTGTTGTCTGTCCCTGTATTTCTGATAGAGGAATTCTAAATTCCTATGTGTTTTGTAGCCAAAACCAAATTCACACTCTTATCTATTTCATGATAAGTTGTAAGTTTATCATTTTGCATGAATTAGCAAGAGACCAGTCTTAAAAACAAGTTCAGCATTTATTCTTGATGAGTACTGACTCAAAATACAAAGAACATTACATTTTAAAGAGAGAACATAAAATGACGTCATCAGTTTCACACTCTCTCCCATCCTCACAATAGCGTAGTATTCAGGTCTGGAGATCTTCTACTCCCCTCATAAAACTACATTCCAACCTGTCTAAAATATATACTTTTCTCCACTAATGGAACACAACCCAAACATTCTTATCTGTCTGAAAAGCTATCTCATCTCTCCCCCTTAAACTCGCAAGGTACAGACAATTAATTTGTTTTTACTTACATTTTCAGTAACAGCTTAACCAAGAGCCCATACATTTCATATCATAACATAATAGTATCAGAATAAATGGTTTTAATTGAAATGTATACATTATTAATAATTTCATCTATAATTTCCTTCAACAATCCTCCCTTTGATTAAATATTATACATTCAAATCTACATCTAGTTTTATTGAACATATAAAAAAAAAACAGTATATACGAACTTATAACTAACCTTTTTATAGAGGTTTATCAGATTCTTCACACATCATTAATCAAATCTAACCATTACTCCAACTGTTTTTAAACCTACATCAGAATCATAACTCTTCTTCTTTGGATTTTCGTTACGACCTTCATTAAAAAAACAGTTTAATCATTGAAACAAAGTACAATCTAATTCCCCTTCATCTCAACACTAGTCTCATCAAACATAAATTCCCCACAAATGACAGATCCAGATTCGTCCACTTCCTCTGTAGACATGCCTTCCGTCCACCACGGGTCAGAACCTGGAATCGGCCCGTAACGCACCATCTGTAGTGTCATTGATCTCTCCAGAGTCCTGGAAACAAGGCCTCGCACACAGGGAATTAGACAACAGCCGCATAAAATTAAAACAGTCATGCAGGTGGATGCCGCCCATAACACAGTGATTATAACATTTTTCCATTTTCCAAACGTACTATCAAACCAAGTAGTCAGGGAAGTATTCACCCCAGAGTTTTCTGCCAACCCGTGAGACAGGGTGGTCAAACCAGCTAAGGCTTTGGTCACAGATCCGTCCGGAGCTGTGTCATTCGGGATGAAAGTACAACACATGTTCCCGAAGATCACACATACTCCTCCCTTTTCAGCCAATAACATATCCAATGCAATTCTATTCTGCCAAGCCATCAGGCTGGTTGCTTCAGTCTGTTCTGCCAACCCTTTAATCGCATCTCTGGAATAATTGATAAAGCGCTGTTGATTATAATAAATATAATTAATCCAGTCTACATTCTTATTGAGAGTAGACCACCAGAAAATGCTTGACTCTAATCCTGCTAGTATCTGATTTCTTGCCTTGAACTCATCCGGCACACCTCGTGGAACCCCAATGTTATCAATATATACTTTGTCGTCAAAAGACCCAGATGGAGCTTCTCTTCTCTCTCGTTTGTCTAACTTCATGTCTTGGTGTTGTATGAGTGTAAAAGGCATTCCTAAATGTACTAGGGCACATAGTCCAGTCCAATCAGTCGGCAATACTGGCCACAAACTCATTCCCCCGCACAACCACCAGATGTCGCCCTGGCCCACTTCAACATATTGAAATCCCCAGAGTTCAACCAGCCTGTCAAATCAGACATGGTCTCGTCAGTGGTAATATTCTCTGTCCTATTGCAAGTACTAACTTCCCCCACGTATTTCCCATGTGTACTGTATCTGGCCAAACAGTAATATTCTCCTCTCGTCACGGTAAAGGGAGGAAGTCTTGATTTAAGGG
>NW_027036367.1:0-1563 GCF_034236695.1 Oncorhynchus nerka | reverse complement strand
TGGGGATATAAATAGTGCCAGTCAATACAACTGTCATTATCTGGCATTCCTGCTTTCATGAACAGCTTTACCATACATGCCATTCCCTTAGGGGAATTAATTCCGTTCAGTGGGAAAGGGATAGTTGTTAACTGGGGTTTTGCGTTTGCACAGACATAACATTCTTCTTTAGCCACTGATCTGGCCGTATATTGAATCCATTCCAACCATAATTTGGACTCCCCAAACCCAGTCTCCACCTCTATAACTTCTTTAAGGTCTTTGGTCTGAACTATTCGTACTGGTCCTTTACCCTGGATGATTACACTAGGAATAGCCGTTGTGTTAGAGGGATTGGTTGAACTTCGGCCAATCATATTCTCCTTATCGACTCTAACTTCTGCCACCTGGAACGGTACCATAGTATCAGTTGAAAACTGGTCGAAGCCCACATACCATAACCCGAGGTCCTGAGTATTGACCGCCTTAATGTTAATTCGCACCTTTATTCAATACTTCCTCTGCTCGGGAACACAGTCCAAAATGCCAACCCTTACTATACTCCACCTGGTCCCAAATTGAGTGTGTGGGTTTACGTAGCCATCCCTTTCAGTGTGAGCTATGACCTGGCCCCATGACTTACACGGTGATTTACACAAATACTTCCCATATAGTCCCATGGTTCTAGACTGCCAAGGAGTGAATGACCCCAATTGGTCTACACAAAATTCTACTGAGAGATCCTTGCCCAATTCCACCCTCACTTCCTTACTGTTTTGTTTCAGTGACCTTTTGAGAATCTTTGGTAAGTCCCATTTCCCTCATCTAGCACATGAGTCAAATTATCCTCTTTGGCACTCTCCGGGGGATCATGGTTAATCAGGAATATGGCCCCCACAATAAAACAGCTCAGGACGGTCAGCGCACACGTGAAGCCCCACCCTCTCACCGAGAACATATCAACAGCCAGAGGCCAAGCCATCACTTCACTTCTATGAACGCTCACAGCTGGGGAAAGGTCGGGTATAGGGAATCTTCAGAAGGAGTTTGACCCCCGTTCCATATGGGTCACGGTTCCTCTCCTACTCCTGTGATTGTCCGACAGTGTTAGTGTGCCTTACCCTCCTACAATGTGTGATATGCACCCAGGTAGCTCTTTCGGCTAATCTCACAGCGAAGGCAGTCACCAGTAGTACTTGGAATGGTCCCCCCAACAGGCCTATGGGACTGGATTGAGTGACTTCACCTGTATTTCACCTGTAGTGCATAAAATCTTGGACATACAGGTTTGGTTAATAAAACAGTTTCGTATTCGTTCTGTTCTGTTTATTAGCTAATTATCCCGTAGGTCACATCCCATCCTATTCTAGAACACTATTTACCCATCCCCCCTTTGTTACCTGGCTCTGCCCAGGTAACAACCTTGCCTTATTCTTACACAATGACTTAGGTAAGATTTAGTGAATTATCCTTATGTCTGACATTATCATTTAGGAGTGTCCCTTTCATTTTCCACATGTCCAATTCTCGCTTTTCTCTAAAGTCCTTACATTTCCTTAATCAATCTATCTTAATTCAAACAAT
>NW_027036366.1:10000-13889 GCF_034236695.1 Oncorhynchus nerka | reverse complement strand
CAAGGTGTCTGCAGCATTGTGACGTGTTTGTAGGCATATCATTGGAAGATTGGCCATAAGAGACTACATTTACCAGGTGTCCGCCCGGTGTCCTTTGTCGAAATTGGTGCGTAATCTTCAGCTGCACGCATTCAGCCATGTGATTCAGAGGAGAGAGGAGACTTCCACGAACGATATATCATCGAAGAGATATGTGAAAAACACCTTGAGGATTGATTCTAAACAACGTTTACCATGTTTCAGTCGATATTATGGAGTTAATTTGGAAAAAAGTTTGGCGTTTTGATGACTGAATTTCCATTATTTTTTGGTAGCCAAACGTGACGAACAAAACAGAGCGATTTCTCCTACACAAAGAATCTTTCAGGAAAAACTGAACATTTGCTATCTAACTGAGAGTCTCCTCATTGAAAACATCCGAAGTTCTTCAAAGGTAAATGATTTTATTTGAATGCTTTTCTTGTTTTTGTGAAAATGTTGCCTGCTGAATGCTAGCGCTAAATGCTACGCTAGCTATCAATACTCTTACGCAAATGCTTGTTTTGCTATGGTTGAAAAGCATATTTTGAAAATCTGAGATGACAGTGTTGTTAACCTCTTCAGTCGACCCTCTACTTTTTTGAACATTCTGTTAAAAATCGCGCAACATTTCAGCGCCCTGCTACTCATGCCAGGAATATGGTATATGCATTTGCTTAGTCTGTGTGGATAGAAAACACTCAGACGTTTAAAAATTGGTTAAATCACTGCTGTGGCTTTACCAGAACGGCATTTACATCGAAAAGCACAGGAAAAACTGATCACTGAAAATGGGGAAAATATATCCATGCGCTACTTGAACCCATTGATAAACGTGAACCACAATTAATTGACTGAGGTTGCAACTTTGTATTAGTAAACTAATAAGCGATATCAGGGAGGCTTGTCATTTCCTTCGAAGTTTTTTCTGTCAAAATGTTCAACATCAACGGTTCCTCCGGTCAGGACCGGATATTTTCGCTGAGTTTCTAGCCGGACATTTTTCCAGACGGACAGCTAATGATCTTTACATCGCCTCCTGAGAATTTTATCGCTTATTAACGTTTACTAAGTAGTAAAGTTGCATTACAAACGTATTTCTCAAGTGTTTTGTGAAAGTTTATCATCGACTTTTTGAATTTTAAAAATGACGTTACGTTTGAAACGATGTTTTTTTCGCTTATCACACAGTCTACATATAACGATATCTAGGCTTATATGGACCGATTTAATCAAATAAAGACCCAAATAGTGTTTATGGGACATCTAGGAGTGCCAACAAAGAAGATGGTGAAAGGTAATGAATGTTTTCTATTTTATTGTGCGGTTTGTGTAACGCCTTAAATGCTAATTATTTTGCTTACGCCTGTGGTCTTTGGGGTGTTGCATGCTATCAGATAATAGCTTCTCATGCTTTCGCCGAAAAGCATTTAAAAATCTGACTTGCTGCCTGGATTCACAAATTCGAGTGTAGCTTTTTACCGATACCCTGCATGTGTATTTTAATGAACTTTGAGTTTAACTAATAATATTAGCATTTAAATGAGCGCATTTGCATTTCCAGAGTTTAGCGCAGACGCAAGGCCTTAGGAGAGCTGAACAGGTTAACAAAAGGCTGCTTGAGAGCTAGCATATTTATTTCATTTCATTTGCGATAGTTAACGCTATGCTATGGTAATGAGCTTGAGGCTGTATTCACGATCCCGGATCCGAGATGGCTAGAATCAAGAGGTTAAGCTTAGGGATCATGTTAATGCAGAATTCTGAGTTTTTTTAAACAGAAATATCCAGTGGTGTAAAGTAATTAAGTAAAAATACTTTAAAGTACTACATAAAAGTCATTTTTTGGGGGGTATCTGTACTTTACTTTACTATTTATATTTTTGACTACTTTTACTTCACTACATCCCTAAAGAAAATAATGTACTTTTTACATTTTCCATGACACCTAAAATTCCTCGTTATATTTTGAATGCTTTACAGGACAGGAAAATGGTCCAATTCACCCACTTATCAAGAGAACATCCCTGCTCATCCCTGCTGCCTCTGATCAGGAGGACTCACTAAACAGAAAACATCCCTGGTCATTACTACTGTCTCTGATCAGGAGAACTCACTAAACAGAGACCATCCCTGGTCATCACTACTGTCTCTGATCTGGAGGACTCACTAAACACAGAACATCATTGGTCATCACTACTGTCTCTGATCTGGAGGAATCACTAAACACAGAACATCCCTGGTCATCCCTACTGCCTCTGATCTGGAGGACTCACTAAACAGAGAACATCCCTGGTCATCCCTACTGTCTCTGATCAGGAGGACTCACTAAACAGAGAACATCCCTGGTCATCCCTACTACCTCTGATCTGGAGAACTCACTAAACAGAGAACATCCCTGGTCATCCCTACTACCTCTGATCAGGAGGACTCACTAAACAGAGAACATCCCTGGTCATCCCTACTGCTTCTGATCTGGAGGACTCACTAAACAGAGAACATCCCTGGTCATCCCTACTGCCTCTGATCTGGAGGACTCACTAAAGAGAGAACATCCCTGGTCATCCCTACTGCCTCTGATCTGAGAGGACTCACTAAACAGAGAACATCCCTTGGTCATCCCTACTACCTCTGATCTGGAGGACTCACTAAACAGAGAACATCCCTGGTCATCCCTACTACCTCTGATCTGGAGGACTCACTAAACAGAGGAACATCCCTGGTCATCCCTACCGCCTTTGATTATTAGAGGACCAAAAAGCCGATACCGATTAATCGGCCGATTGTATTTATTTATTTATTTATAATAATGACAATTACAACAATATTGAATGAACACTTATTTTAACTTAATATAATACATCAATAAAATCTATTTAGCCTCAAATAAATAATGAAACATGTTCAATTTGGTTTAAATAATGTAAAAACAAAGTGTTGGAGAAGAAAGTAAAAGTGCAAATATGTGCCATGTAAGAAAGCTAACGTTTAAGTTCCTTGCTCAGAACATGGGAACATATGAAAGCTGGTGGTTCCTTTTAACATGAGTCTTCAATATTCCCAGGTAAGAAGTTTTAGGTTGTAGTTATTATAGGAATTATAGGACTATTTCCCTCTATACCATTTGTATTTCATTAACCTTTGACTATTAGATGTTCTTATAGGCACTTTAGTATTTCCAGTGTAACCATATAGCTTCCGTCCCTCTCCTCGCTCCTACCTGGCTCAAACCAGGAACACAACGACAACAGCCACCCTCGAAGCATCGTTACCCATGCAGAGCAAGGGGAACAACCACTCCAAGTCTCAGAGCGAGTGACGTTTGAAACGCTATTAGGGCCCACCCCACTAACTAGCGAGCCATTTCACATCGCTTACACCAGCCTAATCTCGAGAGTTGATAGACTTGAAGTCATAAACAACGCAAAGCTTGAAGAACAACGAAGAGCTGCTGGCAAAACACACGAAAGTGCTGTTTGAATTAATGCTTACGAGCCTGCTGGTGCCTACCATCGCTCAGTCAGACTGCTCTATCAAATCATAGACTTAGTTATAACATAATAACACACAGAAATACGAGCCTTAGGTCATTAATATGGTCGAATCCGGAAACTATCATCTCGAAAACAAGACGTTTATTCTTTCAGTGAAATACGGAACCGTTCCGTATTTTATCTAACGGGTGGCATCCAGAAGTCTAAATATTCCTGTTACATTGCACAACCTTCAATGTTATGTCATAATTACGTAAAATTCTGGCAAATTAGGCAGCCCAAACTGTTGCATATACACGGACTTTGCGTGCAATGAATGCAAGAGAAGTGACACAATTTCACCTGGTTAATATTGCCTGCTAACCTGGATTTCTTTT
>NW_027036365.1:0-13873 GCF_034236695.1 Oncorhynchus nerka | reverse complement strand
CTGAACAGGCAGTTAACCCACTGTTCCTAGGCCGTCATTGAAAATAAGAATTTATTATTCTTAACTGACTTGCCTGGTAAAATAATAAAAATATATTAGCATCGAATAGCTGCCGTGATATGCAACTTTTCACGGAAGTTAGGAACAAATATACACAGGCAGTTAGGAAAGCGAAGAGCTAGCTTTTTCAAACAGAAATGTGCATCCTGCAGCACAAACTCAAAAAACTACTGGGACACTGTAAAGTACATGGAGAGGCAAGACCACCTCCTCCCAGCCAAGCTCACTGCACCGAGGCTAGGAAACACTGTCACCCACCGATAAATACGCTATAATTGAGAATTTCAATAAGCATTTTTCTTCAGCTGGCCATGCTTTCTACCTGGCTACCCCTAACCCGGTCAACTCCCCACAGCAACTCGCACAAGCCTCCCTCATTTCTCTTTCACCCAAATCCAGATAGCTGATGTTATGAGAGAGCGGCAAAATCTGGACCTCTAAAAATCAGCCGGGCTAGACAATCTGGATCCTCTCTTTCTAAAATTATCTGCCGAAAATGTTGCAACCCCTATTACTAGCCTGTTCAACCTCTCTTTTGTATTGTCTGAGATTCCCAAAGATTGGAAAGCTGCCGCGATCATCCCCCTCTTCAAATGGGGAGACACTCTAGACCCAAACTGCCACAGACCTATATCTATCCTACCCTGCCTTTCTAAGGTCTTCGAAAGCCAACCATTTTGAATCCCACTGTACCTTCTCCTCTATGCAGTCAGGTTTCAGAGCTGGTCATGGGTGCATCTCAGCCACGCTCAAGGTCCTAAATGATATCATAACCGCCATCGATAAGAGACATTACTCTGCAGCCGTATTCATCGACCTGGCCAAGACTTTTGACTCTGTCAATCACCACATTCTTATCGGCAGACTAAACAGCCTTGGTTTCTCAAATGACTCCTTCGCCTGGTTCACCAACTACTTCCTCTCATAGAGTTCAGTGTCAAATCAGAGGGCCTGTTTTTCTGGACCTCTGGCAGTCTGTGGGGTGCCACAGGGTTCAATTCTCTGGCCGACTCTCTTCTCTGTATAAATCAATGATGCTTCGCTCTTGCTGCTGGTGATTCTCTGATCCACCTCTGTGCAGGCAGAGCACCATTCTTTATACATCTGGCCCTTCTTTGGACACTGTGTTAAAACTTCTTATGGCTTAGATCCTGCCAACGGGATCGATATGACAACAGTCAGTGAAAGTGCAGGGCAAAATTCACAACAACAGAAATCTCATCATTAAAATTCCTCAAACATACAGGTATTTTATACCATTTAAAGATAAACTTGTTGTTAATCCCACCACTGTGTCCGATTTCAAAAGGCGTTACGACAAAAGCACACTCAAACGATTATGTTAGGTCAGTACCTAGTCACAGAAAACACAGCCATTTTTCCAGCCAAAGAGAGGGGTCACAAAAAGCAGAAATAGAGATAAAGAATCACTAACCTTGATGATCTTCATCAGATGACACTCCCATAGGACTTCATGTTCCACAATACATGTATGTTTTGTTCGATAAAGTTCATATTTATATCCAAAAATCTCAGTTTACATTGATGTGTTACGTTCAGTAATGTTCTGCTTCCAACACATCTGGTGATTTTGCAGAGTCACATGAATTTACAGAAATACACATCATAAAATGTTGATGAAAATACAAGTGTTTTGCATGGAACTTTAGATAAACTTCTCCTAATGCAACCACTGTTTCAGATTTCAAAAAAGCTTTACCAAAAAGCACACCATGCAATAATCTGAGAACGGCGCTCAGACACAAAAATAAGCCATACAGATATCCGCCATGTTGTGGAGTCAACAGAAGTCAGAAATAGCATTATAAATATTAACTTACCTTTGATGATCTTCATCAGAATGCACTCCGAGGAATCCCAGTTCCACTATAAATGTTTGATTTGTTCGATAAAGTCCATCATTTATGTCCAAATACCTCCTTTTTGTTCGCTCCTTGAGTTCACAAATCCAAATTCACGACGGGCAGGCCAGAAGAAAAGTTTAAAAAATCCACTACAGTTCGTAGGAACATGTCAAACGATGTATAGAATCAATCTTTAGGATGTTTGTAACATAAATCATCAATAATGTTTCAACCGAGGAATTCCTTTGTCTTTAGAAATGCGGTGGAACACAGCTACCTCTCACCGGAGAGCGCCTGAATGAGCTCATGGCACTCTGCAGACACCTGACCAATCAGCTCTCATTCCCCCCTCCTTCACAGTAGAAGCCTCAAACAAGGTTCTAAAGACTGTTGACATCTAGTGGAAGCCTTAGGAAGTGTTTTTTTACACTATATCTTGGAAAGGCAAAGAGTTGAAAAACTACAAACCTCATATTTCCCACTTTCTGGTTGGATTTTTCATTTACATTACATTTACATTTACATTTAAGTCATTTAGCAGACGCTCTTATCCAGAGCGACTTACAAATTGGTGCTTTCACCTTATGACATCCAGTGGAACAGCCACTTTACAATAGTGCATCTAGGTATTTTAAGGGGGGAGGGGAGAAGGATTACTTTATCCTATCCTAGGTATTCCTTAAAGAGGTGGGGTTTCAGGTGTCTCCGGAAGGTGGTGATTGACTCCGCTGTCCTGGCGCCGTGAGGAGTTTGTTCCACCATTGGGGGGGCCAGAGCAGCGAACAGTTTTGACTGGGCTGGCCAGGAACTGTACTTCCTCAGTGGTAGGGAGGCGAGCAGGCCAGAGGTGGATGAACGCAGTGCCCTTGTTTGGGTGTAGGGCCTGATCAGAGCCTGGAGGTACTGAGGTGCCGTTCCCCTCACAGCTCCGTGGCAAGCACCATGGTCTTGTAGCGGATGCGAGCTTCAACTGGAAGCCAGTGGAGAGGCGGAGGAGCGGGTGACGTGAGAGAACTTGGGAAGGTTGAACACCAGACGGGCTGCGGCGTTCTGGATGAGTTGTAGGGGTTTAATGGCACAGGCAGGAGCCCAGCCAACAGCGAGTTGCAGTAATCCAGACGGGAGATGACAAGTGCCTGGATTAGGACCTGCGCCGCTTCCTGTGTGAGGCAGGGTCGTACTCTGCGGATGTTGTAGAGCATGGACCTACAGGAGCGGGCCACCGCCTTGATGTTATTTGAGAACGACAGGGTGTTGTCCAGGATCACGCTGGTTCTTAGCGCTCTGGGAGGAGGACACAATGGAGTTGTCAACCGTGATGGCGAGATCATGGAACGGGCAGTCCTTCCCCGGGAGGAAGAGCAGCTCCGTCTTGCCGAGGTTCAGCTTGAGGTGATGATCCGTCATCCACACTGATATGTCTGCCAGACATGCAGAGATGCGATTCGCCACCTGGTCGTCAGAAGGGGGAAAGGAGAAGATTAATTGTGTGTCATCTGCATAGCAATGATAGGAGAGACCATGTGAGGTTATGACAGAGCCAAGTGACTTGGTGTATAGCGAGAATAGGAGAGGGCCTAGAACAGAGCCCTGGGGGACACCAGTGGTGAGAGCACGTGGTGAGGAGACAGATTCTCGCCACGCCACCTGGTAGGAGCGACCTGTCAGGTAGGACGCAATCCAAGCGTGGGCCGCGCCGGAGATGCCCAACCCGGAGAGGGTGGAGAGGAGGATCTGATGGTTCACAGTATCGAAGGCAGCCGATAGGTCTAGAAGGATGAGAGCAGAGGAGAGAGTTAGCTTTAGCAGTGCGGAGCGCCTCCGTGATACAGAGAAGAGCAGTCTCAGTTGAATGACTAGTCTTGAAACCTGACTGATTTGGATCAAGAAGGTCATTCTGAGAGAGATAGCGGGAGAGCTGGCCAAGGACGGCACGTTCAAAGAGTTTTGGAGAGAAAAGAAAGAAGGATACTGGTCTGTAGTTGTTGACATCGGAGGGATCGAGTGTAGGTTTTTTCAGAAGGGGTGCAACTCTCGCTCTCTTGAAGACGAAGGGACGTAGCCAGCGGTCAGGGATGAGTTGATGAGCGAGGTGAGGTAAGGAGAACCGGAGATGGTCTGGAGAAGAGAGGGAGGATAGGGTCAAGCGGGCAGGTTGTTGGGCGGCCGGCCGTCACAAGACCTTGAGATGTCATCTGGAGAGAGAGGGAGAAAGAGGTCAGAGCACAGGAGTAGGGCAGTGTGACAGAACCAGCGGTGTCGTTTGACTTAGCAAACGAGGATCGGATGTCGTCGACCTTCTTTTCAAAATGGTTGGCGAAGTCATCTGCAGAGAGGGAGGAGGGGAGGGGAGGAGGATTCAAGAGGGAGGAAAGGTGGCAAAGAGCTTCCTAGGGTTAGAGGCAGATGCTTGGAATTTTCCTCAGGTTTTTGCCCTGGCATATGATTTCTGTTATACTCACAGACATCATTCAAACAGTTTTAGAAACTTCAGTGTTTTCTATCAAATCTATTATTAATATGCATATCTTAGCTTCTGGGCCTGAGAAGCAGGTAGTTTACTCTGGGCACCTTATTCATCCAACCTACTCCAATACTGCCCAGCCATAAGAAGTTTTAACTAACCTCAGATGAGCTTCAATGCCATACAGCTCTCCTTCCGTTGCCTCCAACTGCTCTTAAATGGAAATAAAACTAAATGCATGCTCTTCAACCGATTGCTGCCCGCACCCGCCCACACTTCCCAGCACCACTACTCTGGATGGTTCTGACTTATATGAATATATGGACAACTACAAATACCTAGGTGTCTGGTTAGACTGTAAACTCTCCTTCCAGACTCACATTAAGCATCTCCAATCCAAATTAAATCTAGATTGGCCTCCTATTTTGCAACAAAGCATCCTTCACTCATGCTGCCAAACATACCCTCGTAAAACTGACCATCCTACCGACCCTCAACTTCGGCAGTGTCATTTTCAAAATAGCCTCAACACTACTCAACAAATCTATCACAGTGCCATCCGTTTTGTCACCAAAGCCCCATATACTACCCACCATTGCAACCTGTACGCTCTCATTGGCTGGCACTACTTCATACTCACCGCCAAACCCACTGACTCCAGGTTATCTACAAGTCTCTGCTAAGTAAAGTCCGCCTTATCTCAGCTCACTGGTCACCATAGCAGCACCCACCCCGTGGCACGCGCTCCAGCAGATATAGCTCACTGGTCACCCCCAAGCCAATTCCTCGTTTGGCCGCCTTTCCCCTTCAGTTCCAATGACTGGAACGAACTGCAAAAATCCCTGAAGCTGGAGACTCATATCTCCCTCACTAACTGGACCTGTACATAGCCCATTTGTAAATAGCCCATCCAACTACCTCATCCCCATACTGTATTTATTTATTTATCTTGCTCCTTTGCACCCCAGTATCTCTACTTGCACATTCATCATTTGCACATCTATCACTCCAGTGTTTAATTGCCATATTGTAATTATTTCGCCAACATGTACTATTTATTGCCTTATACCTCCCTTATATTACGGTACCTCATTTGCACACACTGTAAATATACTTTTTCTACTGTATTATTGACTGTGTTGTTTTATGTGTCGAACTGCTTTGCTTTATCTTGGCCAGGTCGAAGTTGTAAATGAGAACTTGTTCTCAACTAGCCTGCCTGGTTAAATAAAGGTGAAATAAAAAACTTAAAAAGTACATTTGGTTACCTCGACTAACCTGTTCCTCCGCACATTGACTCGGTACCGGTATCCCTGTATATAGCCTCCACATTGACTCGGTACATCCCCTATATAACCTCCACGATGACTCTGTATATCCCCTGTATACCTCCACATTGACTCTGTACCGGTATCCCTGTATATAGCCTCCACATTGACTCGGTACCGGTATCCCCGTGTATATAGCCTCCACATTGACTCTGTACCGGTATCCCCTGTATATAGCCTCCACATTGACTTGGTACAGGTATCCCTGTATATAGCCTCCGCATTGACTCTGTACCGGTATCCCCTGTATATAGCCTCCACATTGACTCGGTACCCAGGTATCCCCTGTATATAGCCTCCACATTGACTCTGTACCGGTATCCCTGTATATAGCCTCCACATTGACTCGAGTGCACGGTACCCCTGTATATAGCCTCCACATTGACTCGGTGCTGGTACCCCTGTATATAGCCTCCACATTGACTCGGTGCCGGTATCCCCTGTATATAGCCTCCACATTGACTCGTGCATTGCCCCCTGTATATAGCCTCCACATTGACTCGGTACCCGTATCCCTGTATAGCCTCCACATTGACTCGGTACCGGTACCCCCTGTATATAGCCTCCACATTGACTCCGGCAATCGGCATCCCTGTGTCTCGCCTCCACATTGGCTCGGCACCGGTACCCCCCTGTATATAGCCTCCCACATTGACTTCGTGCACGTATCCCCCTGACTTCCAGCCATACTCTCTGTATATAGCCTCCACATTGACTTCTGTATCCCTGTATCCTAGCCTCCACATTGACTCTGTACCGGTACCTCCTGTATATAGCCTCCACATTGACTGTACCGGTAACCCCTGTATATAGCCTCCACATTGACTCTGTACCGGTACCCCTGTATATAGCCTCCACATTGACTCTGTACCGTACCCCCTGTATATAGTCTCCACATTGACTCTGTTCCGTACCCCTGTATAGTCTCCACATTGACTCTGGACTCTGTACTAGCTACCTCTGTACTACCTACTGTATAGCCTCCACATTGACTCTGTACTGGTACCCCTGTATATAGCTCCACATTGACTCTGTACCGGTACCCCTGTATAACCTCCACATTGACTCTGTACTGGCACCCCTGCATATAGCCTCCACATTGACTCTGTACTGGTACCCCTGTATATATAGCCTCCACATTGACTCTGTACTGGTACCCCTGTATATAGCCTCCACATTGACTCTGTACCGGTACCTCCTGTATAAGTTCTCCACATTGACTCTGTACCGGTATATAGCCTCCACATTGCTCTGTACCGTATCCTGTAATAGTCTCCACATTGACTCTGGGTACCGGTACCCCCTGTATATAGCCTCCCACATTGACTCTGTACCGGTACCCCTGTATATAGCCTCCACATTGACTCTGAACCGGTATCCCTGTAGCGTCCCACATTGACTCTGTACCAGTACTTCTGTATATAGCTTCCACATTGACTTCTGTACCGTATCCCTGTATATAGCTCTCCACATTGACTCTGTACCGGTATCCCTGGGTATAGCCTACATTAATTCTGTACTGCAATTCCCTCGTATATAGCCTCCACATTGACTCTGTACCGTATCCCCTGTATATAGCTCTCCATTATTGACTCTGTACCGCATTCCTGTATATAGCCTCCACATTGACTCTGTACCGGTACCCCCTGTATATAGCTCCACATTGACTCGGTACCGGTATCCCCTGTATATAGCCTCCACATTGACTCTGTGCGGTTTCCCCTGCATATAGCTCACATTGACTCGGTGCCGGTATCCCTGTATATAGCCTCCACATTGACTCGGTACCAGTATCCCCTGTATATAGCCTCCACATTGACTCCGGTGACCGGTATCCCCTGTATATAGCCTCCACATTGACTCGGTACCGGTATCCCCTGTATATAGCCTCCACATTGACTCTGTGCCGGTAGTCCCCCTGTATATAGCCTCCACATTGACTGGTACCGGTATCCCCTGTATATAGCCTCCACATTGACTCGGTACCAGTATCCCTGTATATAGCCTCCACATTGACTCTGTCCGGTATCCCTGTATATAGCCTCCACATTGACTCGGTACCGGTATCCCTGTATATAGCCTCCACATTGACTCGGTACCAGTATCCCTGTATATAGCCTCCACATTGACTCTGTACCAGCATCCCTGTATATAGCCTCCACATTGACTACGGCACCGGTATCCCTGTATATAGCCTCCACATTGACTCGGTACCGGTATCCCCTGCATATAGCCTCCACATTGACTCGGCACCGGTATCCCCTGTATATAGCCTCCACATTGACTCCGGCACGGTATCCCCTGTATATAGCCTCCACATTGACTCAGTACCGGTATCCCTGTATATAGCCTCCACATTGACTCCGGTATCGGTATCCCTGTATATAGCCTCATTATTGTTATTTTATTGTGTTACTTTTTTAACCCTTGTGTTGTCTTAAGGGTCAAAAATGACCCACCACTATGTTTAACAGCAGAGAAAACCCCCTAAATTATATGTTTTCAACTTGAAATTTGACTTGTCCTGAAGTGCTGAAGTGACCCCAACATTAGAAAAAGTGAAACATCGCCTTTGTTCATATTTCCATGAAAGCTGTACATCACCAGGGCACAAAGATTGTCTTAGGGTCATTTTTGACATGACAGTTATAAAATCATTTACACACCACAAAAACCACAAAGACAACACGCACAAACACACACACAAACACAAAGACACACACACACACACACACACACACACACACACACACACACACACACACACACATTGAGAAATTGAGATTATGTGTGCTACTTATTGAACTCAGACAAAACTAAAACTTTCGTGTGCATCTGCAGCATCTCCCCTCCAAGACCCCACACATGACTCAAGTTCACAGACAAAATATAAAACAATTTCTGTCAAAATAAACATATTTTCAGACAAAATAAACATGTATTGAAAGCATTGTTTACTAATGGCGAATGCAGTCAGAGGCTATAAAGGTGCTACAGATGACAGTCCCCCCAGTTCTCTCTTTGCTGAAGCCATGAGTGCATGTTTCAGTGCCCAACAGGTTGTGGATCAGATTTTTTCAGATGTCCAGGAGGAACAAGAGAACAATGAATTAGGAGAGGAGGAGGAATCCGAATAAGAAGATGGGGAAGAATACAACCCAGACCACAATGCATCATCTTCAGATTATGAAGAAATCCCCAAGCTGAAAGAACAGCAAAATAACATGTTCCTTGTCACCATCTGACAACTAGGGCAGGATGGAAGCACAAGATGTCATGAGGATGGCCCCAGGGCCCACAAGACATGCAGTTGCCCATGCCCAGGATATCACCTCAACATTCTACATCATCACACCAGCCATCGAAAAATCATCCTGGAGATGTCAAATTTTGAGGGTTCCCCCCCAAAATATGGAGACAACTGGAAAAGGATGGATGAGATTGACATGCGTGCCTACATAGGGCTGCTAATCTTAGCGGGTGTGTATAGGTCCCGAGGCAAGGCTACATGTAGTCTCTGGGATGCAGAGAGTGGAAGGGCAATGTTCTGTGCCACGATGCCACTGAAAGTCTTTCACACTTTCTCAAGAATGCCACGATTTGACAACTGTGAGTCAAGACCTGCAAGATGTGTGAGAGACAAACTGGCGACTATAAGAGAGGTCTGGGAGAAGTGGGTGGAGCGTCTGACATACCTCTACAACCCTGGGCCTGAAGTAACAATGGATGAGCAACTGGTTCCATTCAGAGGAACATTTTTATTTTCATATCTGCAATGTAAGTGAGTTTCACTGTTAATTGTATTATGTATTGTTGTAATATCATTGATTTATGTGATTGTTTTCTATGTGATTGTTTTCTATGGAAGCTACAAGTCTACACAGGAAACTGACCATTGGACGCCCGGAGAAGAACCAGGGAATGCGGGTTGTGCTTGATGTGACAGATGGACTGGAGGGGATCTCAGGAGTGCTTACAACCTGGTGCGTATCCGGGAGAGAGACGAGTGGAAGACGGCGTTCAGTACGACTTCAGGGCATTATGAGTACCTCGTCATGCCATACGGGTTGATAAATGCTCCGTCAGTCTTCCAAACCTTTGTAGACAAGATTTTCAGGGACCTACATGGGCAGGGGTGTAGTGGTGTATATGGATGACATTCTGATATAATCCACTACACAAGCCTAGCATGTGTCCCTGGAGCGCAGGGTGCTTGGTCAACTGACCTGTACTTCAAGAGAAATGCCTGTTCTTCCAGCAGTCCGACTCCTTTCTAGGGTACCGCATTTCCACCTCGGGGGTGGAGATGGAGAGTGACCACATTTCAGCCGTGCGTAATTGGTCGACTCCCACCACGGTAAAGGAAGTGCAACAGTTCCTAGGGTTTGCCAATTACTGCCTAAGGTTAATCCGTGGTTTAGGTCAGGTAGCGGCTCCCATTACCTCACTGCTGAAGGGGGAACTGGTGTGTATGCAATCAGAGACAACGATAAACAGCTGCCTCTGATTGGGAACCAATTCAGGCCACCATAGACCTACATAAACCTACTTACAGAAGAAACCTAGATGTACAAAACCCTAGACAATACAAAACTAACACATCCACCCTAGTCACACCCTGACCTGACCAAAATAATAAAGAAAACTAAGATAACAAAGGTCAGGGCGTGACAGTACCCCCCCCCCCAGAGGTACTGACTCCGACCGCAAACCTGAACTTATAGGGGTGGGTCCGGGTGGGCATCTACTCTCGGTGGCGGCTCTGGTTCTGGACGCCGCCCTCCTTCTTTACACGGGTCCCTCCGTCTTTGTAGAGCTGAAACGTAGCTCATCGCCAGAGGCTCTGGACTGTGGATCATCGCCGGAGACCTCGGGCTGGGGACTGTCGCTGGAGACACCGGACTGGGGACCTTCGCTGGAGACCCCAGACTGGGGACCATCGCTGGAGACCTCGGACTGGGGACCGCCGCTGGAGGTTCCGGACTGTGGCCCGCCGTTGAAGGTTCCCGGACTGTGGCCCGTCGTTGGAGGTTCCGGACTGTGGCCCGTCGTTGGAGGTTCCAGACTGTGGCCTGTCGTTGGAGGTTCCAGACTGTGGCCCGTCGTTGGAGGTTCCGGACTGTGGCCCGTCGTTGGAGGTTCCGGACTGTGGTCCGTCGTTGGAGGTTCCGGACTGTGGCCCGTCGTTAGAGGTTCCGGACTGTGGCCCGTCGTAGAGGTTCCGGACTGTGGCCTGTCGTAGGAGGTTCGGACTGTGGCCCGTCAGTAGGAGGTTCCTGGACTGTGGCCCGTCGATTAGAGGTTCCGGACTGTGGCCCGTCGACTGGAGGTCCGGACGGCCGTCTAGAGGTTCCGGACTGTGGCCGTCGTAGGAGGTTCCGGACTGTGGCCCGTCGACTGTGGCCCGTCAGAGGTTCCGGATCTGTGGCCCGTCAGTAGGAGGTTCCCGGACTGTGGCCCGTCGTGGAGGTTCCGGACTGTGGCCCGTCGATCAGGCCCGTCATTAGAGGTTCCGGACTGTGGCCCGTCAGAGGGAGGTTCCGGACTGTGGCCTCATCGTAGGAGGTTCCGGACTGTGGCCCGTCGTAGGAGGTTCCGGATCTGTGGCCCGTCGTAGGAGGTTCCGGACCATGGCCCGTCGTAGGAGGTTCCGGACTGTGGCCCGTCGTAGGAGGTTCCGGACTGTGGCCCGTCATAGAGGTTCCGGACTGTGGCCCGTCGTTAGAGGTTCCGGACTGTGGCCCGTCGTTGGAGGTTCCGGACTGTGGCCCGTCGTTGGAGGTTCCGGACTGTGGCCCGTCGTTAGAGGTTCCGGACTGTGGCCCGTCGTTAGGAGGTTCCGGACTGTGGCCCGTCGTAGGAGGTTCCGGACTGTGGCCCGTCGTAGGAGGTTCCGGACTGTGGCCCGTCGAGGTCAGGCCTGGCTCGTTAGAGGTTCCGGACTGTGGCCCGTCGTTGGAGGAGTTCCGGACTGTGGCCCGTCGTAGGAGGTTCCGGACTGTGGCCCGTCGTAGAGGTTCCGACTGTGGCCCGTCGTAGGGAGGTTCCGGACTGTGGCCCGTCGTTAGGAGGTTCGGACTGTGGCCCGTCGTAGGAGGTTCTGGACTGTGGCCCGTCGTTAGAGGTTCCGGACTGTGGCCCGTCTGGCGTAGAGAGGTTCCGGACTGTGGCCCGTCGTGGAGGTTCCGGACCGTCGTGGGAGGTTCCGGACTGTGGCCCGTCGTTAGAGGTTCCGGACTGTGGCCCGTCGTGGAGGAGGTTCCGGACTGTGGCCCGTCGTAGGAGGTTCCGGACTGTGGCCCGTCGTTAGAGGTTCGGACTGTGGCCCGTCGTTAGGAGGTTCCGGACTGTGGCCCGTCGTGAGAGAGGTTCCGGACTGTGGCCCGTCGTGGGAGGTTCCGGACTGTGCGCCGACTGTGGCCCGTCGTTAGGAGGTTCCGGACTGTGGCCCGTCGTTAGAGGTTCCGGACTATGGCCGCGTGCGTTAGGAGGTTCCGGACTGTGGCCCGTCGTAGGTCGAGGGTTCCGGACTGTGGCCCGTCGTTAGAGGTTGACCTGACTCGTAGGCGACCAGCTGTCGTTAGAGGTTCCGGACTGTGGCCCGTCATAGGAGGTTCCGGACTGTAGCCCGCCGTGGGGGGTTCCCGGACTGTGGCCCGTCGTGGGGAGGTTCGCGGACTGTGGCCCGTCGTGGGAGGTTCCGGACTGTGGCCCGTCGTAGGAGAGTCTCCGGACTGTGGCCCGTCGTAGGAGGTTCTGGACTGTGGCCCGTCGTTAGAGGTTCCCGGACTGTGGCCCGTCGTTGAGAGGTTCCGGACTGTGGCCCGTCGTTAGAGGTTCCGGACTGTGGCCCAGTCGATTAGGAGGTTCCGGACTGTGGCCCGTCGTAGGAGGTTCCGGACTGTGGCCCGTCAGTAGGAGGTTCGGATGTGGCCCGTCGTAGGAGGTTTCGGGACTGTGGCCCGTGCTAGAGGGTTCCGGATCAGGCCACGTCGTAGGAGGTTCTGGACTGTGGCCCGTCGTAGGAGGTTCCGGGACTGTGGCCTCGTTGAGGTTCCGGACTGTGGCCCGTCGTTAGAGGTTCCGGACTGCAGCCCGCGCTGGGGTTCCGGACTGTGGCCCGTCGTAGGAGGTTCCGGACTGTGGCCGCCGTCGTAGGAGGTTCCGGACTGTGGCCCGTCGTGGAGGTTCGGACTGTGGCCCGTCGTTAGAGGTTCCGGACTGTGGTCCGTCGTTGGAGGTTCCGGACTGTGGCCCGTCGTTAGAGGTTCCGGACTGTGGCCCGTCGTTAGGAGGTTCCGGACTGTGGCCCGTCGTTAGAGGTTCCGGACTGTGGCCCGTCGTTGGAGGTTCCGGACTGTGGCCCGTCGTTAGAGGTTCCCGGACTGTAGGCCCGTCGTAGGAGGTTCCGGACTGTGGCCCGTCGCTGGGGTTCGGACTGTGGCCCGTCGTTGGAGGTTCGGACTGTGGCCCGTCGTTGGAGGTTCCGGACTGTGGCCCGTCGTAGAGGTTCGGACTGTGGCCCGTCAGTTAGGAGGTTCTGGACTGTGGCCCGTCGTTAGAGGTTCCGGACTGTGGCCCCGTCGTAGGAGGTTCCGGACTGTGGCCACGTCGTTAGAGGTTCCGGACTGTGGCCCGTCGTTAGAGGTTCCGGACTGTGGCCCGTCGTAGGAGGTTCCGGACTGTGGCCCGTCGTTGGAGGTTCGGACTGTGGCCCGTCGTAGGAGGTTCCGGACTGTGGCCCGTCGTTGGAGGTTCCGGACTGTGGCCCGTCGTAGGAGGTTCCGGACTGTGGCCCGTCGTTGGAGGTTCCGGACTGTGGCCCGTCGTGGAGGTTCCGGACTGTGGCCACGTCGTTAGGAGGTTCCGGACTGTGGCCCCGTCGTAGGAGGTTCAGGACTGTGGCCCGTCGTTAGGAGGTTCCGGACTGTGGCCCGTCAGTGAGGAGGTTCCGGACTGTAGCCCGTCGTTAGAGGTTCCGGACTGTGGCCCGTCGTTAGGAGGTTCCGGACTGTGGCCCGTCGTAGGAGGTTCCGGACTGTGGCCCGTCGTTGGAGGTTCGGACTGTAGCCCGTCGTAGGGGTTCCGGACTGTGGCCCGTCGTAGGAGGTTCCGGACTGTGGCCCGTCGTAGGAGGTTCGGACTGCGGCCACGTC
>NW_027036364.1:0-13871 GCF_034236695.1 Oncorhynchus nerka | reverse complement strand
GGAAAACAATATTGGCATGTCAATCACATTGTATGGGTATGAGCTGGAAAGTTTGCACAGTGATTCCTTCATTCAAATGGAAAGTTAACTCAGCATTAGAATATAACTTCTTCTTTTTTAAAAAAGTGATTAGGGAGTTCAGGTATGTACATCATACACATACAGTATGTTTCATATTGAAGTATGGGATTCAGATTTGAGTGGAAAGTGTCATTCAATTCAAATTGTGACCTAGTTTCTTCATACACTAAAACATTTACAAAAAGGGAACTATATGAATACATACAACTGACCAGGTTAGAGTGAAGATAAACATTCAAATAAGTTTTATCTACAAAATAAGTATGGTTACTGTTAAAAAATAATTCATTTGTGCTATGTGGTCAGTGTTCTGTCGTGGAAATTCAGTACTGAGAGAGACTTGGTCATTTCTTCAAACAATCATCTTTATGTAATATCGATTAATTATTGCAATAATGAAACTGTCGGCTGAGAGCCTAACTGATAAGGAATAAAGAGATATTATATAGGCCCTAAAAATGCTTAGTCAGTCATTTCTAACCTTCCCATAAGCCCCCTTGGTTGATGTCCTGGTTATCTGCATGGGATGTTGTTTTACTTCCAAAGCAGCTTAGTTTCCCAGATGCCAGGAAGAGGTTATCTCTATCTCGGGTCACACACACCACATCTTGGAAAACAATATTGGCATGTCAATCACATTGTATGGGTATGAGCTGGAATGTTTGCACAGTGATTCCTTCATTCAAATGGAAAGTTAAATCAGCATTAGAATACAATAAAAGGAACACACCACATCTTGTCTATGAGTGCCAACTTTAGGTTTTTATCAGCAAGCCATTGTTAGCTCAAGGAAAAACCCATTTTCCTTAACTATATGCCCAGACTAACTGCAGGAATCTAGAGTGGAAACCATCTCTTCAACAGCTGCCAGCCCATGCTTCAAAAGACTCCTCTCAGTTAACTCAGAAAGAGAGTCCTAAGAAATCTTATACTCTATTTCATAAAACAACAATTTGCGTATAAACATAACATAATCTTGTAATTATGCTATCACAGTTCTTAAAAGTACTGTTCTGTTTTCTTGATAACTTGGTCATTGTGATCTGTGAGCGCATCACTGAAAGTTTATGGGCTCTATTCAATCCGTATCACGGAAGTTAGTGGAGACTGTATCTCACGTGGTAAACACTGCAAATGCCGGCACACCGGAAATTACCTTTACATTTCTATTACGCTCAGCACTACAGGTTGAACAGAGCCCTGATGTATGTAAGTCTCCCATTTACATCAATAAATGATTAAATCCGAGTTATGCATGTGGATCTCAAGTTAGATTCATGTCAAGTGCTTGTTGATCAATGTCTGTTCATATGCTGTCAGTTATGAGGCAATAATTACTTTAAAATGCAGGAACTGAAGGACCTGTCTGCTGTATTAAGTGCTAAGGGGTGAATCCTGACTACATATTTTCTAAGTCAAAATCATATTTGAGTGGAAATGAGGATTTGCCCTTAGACTGTGTATAAGCAATACATACAAGTAGATGTGGTCACTAAACCATCACAAACATTTGTCTCAGATCATTTAACTGAACCTGAATCTAAATCAAAGCGGTAGGTAAGGGTGGCCAGATGCCTACTTTTCATGCTTCAAATGACAGGAGACTACAGGTAGTGATAATTCATCAGAACACTAGAAGTCTCTATTTAGTTCATAAGAAATCTTGTTTCACTATCTGTTTCTAACCAGTAATTACAGGCCATCAACTGTGGAATGTAAGCTCTGTGGAATGTAAGCCTTGATGTGATTTTATCATGTCTCATCTGCACTTGATATGGAATCTCCTCCTCTTTGTATCTGTGTGGTATACCTGTCACAGCATTGTGCAATCTATATCTTCCAAATGGCACCCTACTCCCTATAGTGCACTACTTCTGTTCAGAGCCTACACTATAGGGAATAGGGTGCCATTTGGGACAATAAACAGAGTTGACAATGAGGTTCCTCATCTGACAGTCTTGTTGAGGTCATTGTCAGGATCGAGGCCAAATGGATAATAAGAAAAAAATGCAGGATGGAAGGTTCCTAAAGGTGCCATTTATTTAAAAAAAACAATTGGCACTCAAGGAACCCCTTCCATTGAAGCAAGGTCACTAAAGTGAGCAAATGTGTAGTGTACACCACCTTTCAAAGTTTGGAGTCACTTAGAAATGTCCTCGTTTTTTAAAGAAAAGCAAAAATGTTGTCCATTAAAAAACATAAAATTGATCAGAAATACAGTGTAGACATTGTTAAAGTTGTAATGACTTATAGCCGGAAACGGCAGATTTTTTATGGAATATCTAGGCGTACTGAGGCCCATTATCAGCAACCATCACTCCTGTGTTCCAGGCACGTTGTGTTAGCTAACCATGTTGATCATTTAAAAGGCTAATTGATCAATAGAAAAACATTTTGCAATTATGTTAGCACAGCTGAAAACTGTTGTTCTGATTAAAGGAGCAATAAAACTGGCCTTTAGACTAGTATCTGAGCATCAGCATTTGTGGGTTCACACAGGCTCAAATGGCCAGAAACATGTACACCGCCACCACTCCTCTTTCTATTCTGGTTAGAGCCAGTTTGAGCTATTCTGTGAAGGGAGTAGTACACCGCTGCTATACGAGATCTTCAGTTTATTGGCAATTTCTATGTAATAGCCTTAATTTCTCAGAACAAGAATAGAATGATGAGTTTCAGAAGAAAGTCTTATTTCTGGCCATTTTGAGCCTGTAATCGAACCCTCAAATGCCTACGCTCCAGATACTCAACTAGCCTACAGAAGGCCAGTTTTATTGCTTCTTTATTTAGAACAACAGTTTTCAGCTGTGCTAACATAATTGCAAAGGGTTTTCTAATGATCAATTAGCCCTTTAAAATGATAAACATGGATTAGCTAATAAGTCGTGCCATTGAACACAGGAGTGATGGTTGCTGATAATGGCCTCCGTACGCCTACGTAGATATTCCATTTAAAAATCTGCCGTTTCCAGCTACAATATTCATTTAAAACATTAACAATGTCTACAATGTATTTCTGATCAATTTGATGTTATTTAATGGGATCTAAAAATTTGCATTTTTAAGTGACCCCAAACATTTGAACGGTAGTGTATGTTCTGGGCCTCTTCCTCAATTAAATGGCATCTAACAACATATTACATAAATACAAAACTGACAAGGCGCCAGAAGCAACAACCTCAAAACGTGAGGTCTGGGCCGTCTCTTGTCGCCTCTATCATTCTTGTGGTCTATAGATGGGGAGGGAGTTGTAAGTACTTTCATCCAATAGTAGCAGGCTATGGGAACATGATTCAGTCAACTGCCAATCATCAGGCAGCAGCCCAGGTTCTGGGGTGAAGTTTCCCCTAGGTACAGAGCTAGGATCAGCTTCTCCTCCCCCAAAACTACCTTTAACCATTAGTATAACTGACCCATGATCAGCGTCTAGTGGCAACTTCCACCTACACCTCAGTGGGTCTTCTTTGGTGGCCACTGGGTGACAGTGACACAACCGTGGTAGCTGACACTGCGTGACATGGGCTTCTCGTCTGTCAGCTTGCCGCTCTCAGGACTGTAGGCCCAAACCTGGTCGGTGGCCGAGGCACAACTATCTCTCCCCCGACGATGTAGACCTTCCCCTCACACACAGTCAGGCCACAGCTCTCCTGATAGACAGACACAGAGACATAAGGGTCAGGGGCCTTATTCATAAAGGGTCTCAGAGTAGGAGTGCTGATCTAGGATCAGGTCGCCCCTGTCCCTGTGATCTTGTTCATTATGTTCCAAAAGATAAAACTAAAAGATAAAATCCTAGATCAGCACACCTACTCTGAAAAGCCTCATGAAAACCGTCCCAGGATTCCTTTCCCTGGATAATATGTCATTTGGAACTTCCTGACTGAATGAATTTCAACCCATACAAGCCAAACTAATGTGTGACAGGCAGCTCCAAAATCATGTGGCTTTAGAAGCTTTACAACCCACAAATTATAAATGAATGGCCTACTGCTCCTCAACTCCTGTTTCTTCTCATATGTGGCCATATCAGAAATTATAATCCCATTCGCTGTACACGGGTGTCTACATAGGGATTGTTTTTGTTGTGATTTCAACAATTATGATTGTAAATCCTTATCTGGCACTTGACAAACAGGAGTTGTCAAAAGCAAAGTGATTTCCCTATTTTATGTAACCCACTGGTTACACCTACTAGTATCAAATTCACTTACCAGCTTCATTGGTAAGTCCACCACTTTGCTCCAGTTATCGGTCTTTGGTGTGTAGCTGTAAATCTGGTCCAGGAGTCCTCCCACCACATAGATGGTGTTATTGTGTGTGGTGGCATTGATGCATCTCTGAGAGAAGGGACAGGATGACACATACTGCCATTGGTCCTCTTCTGTGTTATAGCACTGAACCTGTATGGACCATAGAATTACATTTAGAACATACACTATGACCAAACGTATGTGGACACCTGCTTGTCAAACATCTCATTCCAAAATCACTGGTATTAATATGGAGTTGGTCCCCCCTTTGCTGCTATAACAGCCTCCACTCTTCTGGGTAAGCTTTCCACTAGATGTTGGAACATTGCTGCAGGGACTTACTTCAATTCAGCCACAAGAGCATTAGTAAGGTTGGGCACTGATGTTGGGCGATTAGGTCTGGCTTGCAGTCTGCATTCCAATTCATCCCAAAGGTGTCCGATGGGGTCGAGAGCAGGGCTCTGTGCAGGGCACTCAAGTTCTTCCACACCGATCTCGACAAACAACTTCTGTATGGACCTCACTTTGTGCACAGAAATGGGCCTTCCCCAAACTGTTGCCACAAAGTTGGAAGCAAAGAATCATCTGGAATGTCATTGTATGCTGTAGCGTTAAGATTTCCCTTCACTGGAGCTTAGGGGCCTAGCCCCGAACCATGAAAAACAGCCCCAGACCATTATTCCTCCGCCCCCAAACTTTACAGTTGGCACTATGCGGTTGGTGATCTTAGGCTTGTGTGCGGCTGCTTGGGCACGGAAACCCATTTCATTAAGCTCCTGACGAACAGTTCTTGTGCTGACGTTGCTTCTAGAGGCAGTTTGGAACTTGGTAGTGAGTGTTGCAACTGAGCGAGGACAGACTATTTTTACTCGCTACGCACTTCAGCACTCTGCGGTCCCGTTCTGTGAGCTTGTGTAGCCTACCACTTCGCGGCTGAGCCGTTGTTGCTCCTAGACATTTCCACTGCACAATAACAGCACTTACAGTTGACCGGAGCAGCTCTAGCAGGGCAGAAATTTGATTAACTGATATGTTGGAAAGGTGGCATCCTAGACAGTGCCACGTTGAAAATCACTGAGCTCTCAGAGGGGTCATTCTACTGCCAATGTTTGTCTATGAAGATTGCATGGCTGTGTACTGACGTTATACACCGGGTCAGCAACGGTGGGCTGAAATAAGACGAAATCACTCATTTGAAGGGGTGTCCAAATACTTTTGTATATATATTGTATAAAACAATAGGATCTCTATGGTATGGACAGCACAAGCAGGGTTGTTTAAGAGAAGGTTAAAGATAAAATTAGGTGTGCTAGAGATATAGAGATCACATATTAGGCATTACATATATTTTTTTTTTACGTATGCATGTGTATATAAATAGCAAAACCCCAGTCAGAGGTTTATCTATGTCTGATCTGTTATTGTAAAACCCAACCAAATGAACCCAGATGGTACACTTTTTGGGGACAAGTGCTAGCAACCACATTGAGTGGAGATTTTGAAGAGTGCACATTCACGGGTAGGTAATTCAAAGCCTATTGATCCGCCAACCTCTGTAATCTTGACCCTGTTACATCTGTCGACAAGAGATTACAACCTTGACAGTTATTACTGAATCAGATGCAGCTGGAGAAGAAACTACACACTGAATTGGAGATTTTAGGGGAAACTTTCCCATGTGTAACAAGTATTTGCTACTCCTCTGTAATTACAGACCGCAATAACCACCAGTTACATGTTGTTGTTACAGTGTAACTATGAGCTATTACAATGAACTACAATACTTGTTACAGTGTAATTAAACATGCAATTACACTGGGTATTAAGGACCCCTTAAAATGAAGTGTTACCCTACTCTTAAGAAGACATTCCTATCTACAGTACATGAGAACCTTTTCACTTTCCCCATTTCAGGTCAGTTCTCTAAGGAAGCTTGAGAGGGATGTTGCCTTAGGTTTTCTAAGAAACTTCAAAACTGGTCTGATGGTGACTTGTTTGTTTGTTCCGTACATCAGTCCCATAATACCAGTAGAGTAAAGATAGATATCTGATACCACTGTGCCATCTCTGGAATGTAACCAGACGCTTCCATGAAAAAGAGAGGATTAAGATAACAGATGATATCACAACAGCTCTTACAGCAGAAAAATACAATTTCTTATCATACTCAAGAGTCAGTGGTCAAATATTTTGGCAAATCACGATGACCACCTTAGGGTTTTCTGAGGTGAGGACCCTGGAGGTTGACGAATTATTTCCAATTGCTGTTCCTCTCAGTTCCAATTAGTGTCTTAACAATGTCTAAATTGTCTAAATAATAGTAAAAACGTCCAATGGCATGTTTTCATGGATGCCAAGGAAGCCAGGCCTCCCAAAATCTAACTGAAAACTGTCTGAGATTGTAGCTCACCATAACAGCACTGTTGCAGACTACAGGGAACATTGTCAGTTTCAATTATCTGATATCTATTTATCAGAAATGTATTCAATACCTTCACTGTAGGAACATCAGCTTTATTGGAATCTCACACTTAAATTAGTAATAATCAAAAATACTTAACCTAGTCAGCCCAAAAAACAGAAAACACTGGAAAACAATATTGGCATGTCAATCACATTGTATGGGTATGAGCTGGAAAGTTTGCACAGTGATTCCTTCATTCAAATGGAAAGGATTAACTCAGCATTAGAATATAACTTCTTCTTTTTTTTAAAAAAGTGATTAGGGAGTTCAGGTATGTACATCATACACATACAGTATGTTTTCATATTGAAGTATGGGATTCAGATTTGAGTGGAAAGTGTCATTCAATTCAAATTGTGACCTAGTTCTTCATACACTAAAAACATTTACAAAAAGGGAACTATATGAATACATACAACTGACCAGGTTAGAGTGAAGATAAACATTCAAATAAGTTTTTATCTACAAAATAAGTATGGTTACTGTTAAAAAATAATTCATTTGTGCTATGTGGTCAGTGTTCTGTCGTGGAAATTCAGTACTGAGAGAGACTTTTGGTCATTTCTTCAAACAATCATCTTTATGTAATATCGATTAATTATTGCAATAATGAAACTGTCGGCTGAGAGCCTAACTGATAAGGAATAAAGAGATATTATATAGGCCCTAAAAATGCTTAGTCAGTCATTTCTAACCTTCCCATAAGCCCCCTTGGTTGATGTCCTGGTTATCTGCATGGGATGTTGTTTTACTTCCAAAGCAGCTTAGTTTCCCAGATGCCAGGAAGAGGTTATCTCTATCTCGGGTCACACACACCACATCTTGGAAAACAATATTGGCATGTCAATCACATTGTATGGGTATGAGCTGGAATGTTTGCACAGTGATTCCTTCATTCAAATGGAAAGTTAAATCAGCATTAGAATACAATAAAAGGAACACACCACATCTTGTCTATGAGTGCCAACTTTAGGTTTTTATCAGCAAGCCATTGTTAGCTCAAGGAAAAACCCATTTTCCTTAACTATATGCCCAGACTAACTGCAGGAATCTAGAGTGGAAACCATCTCTTCAACAGTTGCCAGCCCATGCTTCAAAAGACTCCTCTCAGTTAACTCAGAAAGAGAGTCCTAAGAACCTTATACTCTATTTCATAAAACAACAATTTGGTGTATAAACATAACATAATCTTGTAATTATGCTATCACAGTTCTTAAAAGTACTGTTCTGTTTTCTCTTTTGATAACTTGGTCATTGTGATCTGTGCGCATCACTGAAAGTTTATGGGCTCTATTCAATCCGTATCACGGAAGTTAGTGGAGACTGTATTCACGCGGTAAACACTGCAAATGCCGGCACAATCGGAAATTACCTTTACATTTCTATTACGCTTCAGCACTACAGGTTGAACAGAGCCCTGGATGTATGTAAGTCTCCCATTTACATCAATAAATGATTAAATCCGAGTTATGCATGTGGATCTCAAGTTAGGATTCATGTCAAGTGCTTGTTGATCAATGTCTGTTCATATGCTGTCAGTTATGAGGCAATAATTACTTAAAATGCAGGAACTGAAGGACCTGTCTGCTGTATTAAGTGCTAAGGGGTGAATCCTGACTACATATTTTCTAAGTCAAAATCATATTTGAGTGGAAATGAGGATTTGCCCCTTAGACTGTGTATAAGCAATACATACAAGTAGATGTGGTCACTAAACCATCACAAACATTTGTCTCAGATCATTTAACTGAACCTGAATCTAAATCAAAGCGTAGGTAAGGGTGGCCAGATGCCTACTTTTCTCATGCTTCAAATGACAGGAGACTACAGGTAGTGATAATTCATCAGAACACTAGAAGTCTCTATTTAGTTCATAAGAAATCTTGTTTCACTATCTGTTTCTAACCAGTAATTACAGGCCATCAACTGTGGAATGTAAGCCTGTGGAATGTAAGCCTTGATGTGATTTTATCATGTCTCATCTGCACTTGATATGGAATCTCCTCCCTCTTTGTATCTGTGTGGTATACCTGTCACAGCATTGTGCAATCTATATCTCCAAAATGGCACCCTACTCCCTATATAGTGCACTACTTCTGTTCAGAGCCTACACTATAGGGAATAGGGTGCCATTTGGGACACAAACAGAGTTGACAATGAGGTTCCTCATCTGACAGTCTTGTTGAGGTCATTGTCAGGATCGAGGCCAAATGGATAATAAGAAAAAAATGCAGGATGGAAGGTTCCTAAAGGTGCCATTTATTTAAAAAAACAATTGGCACTCAAGGAACCCTTCCATTGAAGCAAGGTCACTAAAGTGAGCAAATGTGTAAGTGTACACCACCTTTCAAAAGTTTGGAGTCACTTAGAAATGTCCTCGTTTTTGAAAGAAAAGCAAAAATGTTGTCCATTAAAATAACATAAAATTGATCAGAAATACAGTGTAGACATTGTTAAAGTTGTAAATGACTTATAGCCGGAAACGGCAGATTTTTTATGGAATATCTAGGCGTACTGAGGCCCATTATCAGCAACCATCACTCCTGTGTTCCAGTGGCACGTTGTGTTAGCTAATCCATGTTGATCATTTTAAAAGGCTAATTGATCATTAGAAAAACATTTTGCAATTATGTTAGCACAGCTGAAAACTGTTGTTCTGATTAAAGGAGCAATAAAACTGGCCTTTAGACTAGTTGTGTATCTGGAGCATCAGCATTTGTGGGTTCGATTACAGGCTCAAAATGGCCAGAAACATGTACACCGGGGCCACCCACTCCTCTTTCTATTCTGGTTAGAGCCAGTTTGAGCTATTCTGTGAAGGGAGTAGTACACCGCGTTATACGAGATCTTCAGTTTATTGGCAATTTCTCGCATGTAATAGCCTTAATTTCTCAGAACAAGAATAGAATGATGAGTTTCAGAAGAAAGTTCTTTATTTCTGGCCATTTTGAGCCTGTAATCGAACCCTCAAATGCCTACGCTCCAGATACTCAACTAGCCTACAGAAGGCCAGTTTTATTGCTTCTTTATTTAGAACAACAGTTTTCAGCTGTGCTAACATAATTGCAAAAGGGTTTTCTAATGATCAATTAGCCCTTTAAAATGATAAACATGGATTAGCTAATAAGTCGTGCCATTGGAACACAGGAGTGATGGTTGCTGATAATGGGCCTCCGTACGCCTACGTAGATATTCCATTTAAAAAATCTGCCGTTTCCAGCTACAATATTCATTTAAAACATTAACAATGTCTACAATGTATTTCTGATCAATTTGATGTTATTTTAATGGACGAAAAATTTGCATTTTTAAGTGACCCCAAACATTTGAACGGTAGTGTATGTTCTGGGCCTCTTCCTCAATTAAATGGCATCTAACAACATATTACATAAATACAAAACTGACAAGGCGTTGAAGCAACAACCTCAAAACGTGAGGTCTGGGCCGTCTCTTGTCGCCTCTTATCATTCTTGTGGTCTATAGATGGGGGAGGGAGTTGTAAGTACTTTCATCCAATAGTAGCAGGCTATGGGAACATGATTCAGTCAACTGCCAATCATCAGGCAGCAGCCCAGGTTCTGGGGTGAAGTTTCCCTAGGTACAGAGCCAGGGATCAGCTCTCCTCCCAAAACTACCTTTTTAACCATTAGTATAACTGACCCATGATCAGCGTCTAGTGGCAACTTCCACCTACACCTCAGTGGGTCTTCTTTGGTGGCCACTGGGTGACAGTGACACAACCGTGGTAGCTGACACTGCGTGACATGGGCTTTCTCGTCTGTCAGCTTGCCGCTCTCAGGACTGTAGGCCCAAACCTGGTCGGTGGCCGAGGCACAACTATCTCTCCCCCGATGATGTAGACCTTCCCCTCACACACAGTCAGGCCACAGCTCTCCTGATAGACAGACACAGAGACATAAGGGTCAGGGAGCCTTATTCATAAAGGGTCTCAGAGTAGGAGGCTGATCTAGGATCAGGTCGCCCTGTCCCTGTGATCTTGTTCATTATGTTCCAAAGATAAAACTAAAAGATAAAATCCTAGATCAGCACACCTACTCTGAAAAGCCTCATGAAAACCGTCCCAGGATTCCTTTCCCTGGATAATATGTCATTTGGAAACTCCTGACTGAATGAATTTCAACCCATACAAGCCAAACTAATGTGTGACAGGCAGCTCCAAAATCATGTGGCTTTAGAAGCTTTACAAACCCACAAATTATAAATGAATGGCCTACTGCTCCTCAACTCCTGTTTCTTCTCATATGTGGCCATATCAGAAATTATAATCCCATTCGGCTGTACACGGGTGTCTACATAGGGATTGTTTTTGTTGTGATTTCAACAATTATGATTGTAAATCCTATCTGGCACTTGACAAACAGGGAGTTGTCAAAAGCAAAGTGATTTCCCTATTTTATGTAACCCACTGGTTACACCTACTAGTATCAAATTCACTTACCAGCTTCATTGGTAAGTCCACCACTTTGCTCCAGTTATCGGTCTTTGGTGTGTAGCTGTAAATCTGGTCCAGGAGTCCTCCCACCACATAGATGGTGTTATTGTGTGGTGGCATTGATGCATCTCTGAGAGAAGGGACAGGATGACACATACTGCCATTGGTCCTCTTCTGTGTTATAGCACTGAACCTGTATGGACCATAGAATTACATTTAGAACATACACTATGACCAAACGTATGTGGACACCTGCTTGTCAAACATCTCATTCCAAAATCACTGGTATTAATATGGAGTTGGTCCCCCTTTGCTGCTATAACAGCCTCCACTCTTCTGGGTAAGCTTTCACTAGATGTTGGAACATTGCTGCAGGACTTTACTTCAATTCAGCCACAAGAGCATTAGTAAGGTTGGGCACTGATGTTGGGCGATTAGGTCTGGCTTGCAGTCTGCATTCCACCATCCCAAAGGTGTCCGATGGGGTCGAGAGCAGGGCTCTGTGCAGGGCACTCAAGTTCTTCCACACCGATCTCGACAAACAACTTCTGTATGTGGACCTCACTTTGTGCACAGAAATGGGCCTTCCCCAAACTGTTGCCACAAAGTTGGAAGAATCATCTGAATGTCATTGTATGCTGTAGCGTTAAGATTTCCCTTCACTGGAGCTTAGGGGCCTAGCCCCGAACCATGAAAACAGCCCCAGACCATTATTCCTCCGCCCCCAAACTTTACAGTTGGCACTATGCGGTTGGTGATCTTAGGCTTATGTGCGGCTGCTTGGGCACGGAAACCCATTTCATTAAGCTCCTGACGAACAGTTCTTGTGCTGACGTTGTTTCTAGAGGCAGTTTGGAACTTGGTAGTGAGTGTTGCAACTGAGCGAGGACAGACTATTTTTACCACGCACTTCAGCACTCTGCGGTCCCGTTCTGTGAGCTTGTGTAGCCTACTACTTCGCGGCTGAGCCGTTGTTGCTCCTAGACATTTCCACTGCACAATAACAGCACTTACAGTTGACCGGAGCAGCTCTAGCAGGGCAGAAATTTGATTAACTGATATGTTGGAAAGGTGGCATCCTAGGACAGTGCCACGTTGAAAATCACTGAGCTCTTCAGAGGGGTCATTCTACTGCCAATGTTTGTCTATGAAGATTGCATGGCTGTGTACCGACGTTATATAATCGGTCAGCAACGGGTGTGGCTGAAATAGACTAAAATCACTCATTTGAAGGTGTCCAAATACTTTTTGTATATATATTGTATAAACAATAGATCTCTATGGTATGGACAGTACAAGCAGGGTTGTTTAAGAGAAGGTTAAAGATAAAATTAGGTGTGCTAGAGATATAGAGATCACATATTAGGCATTGGCATATATTTTTTTTTACGTATGCATGTGTATATAAATAGCAAAACCCCAGTCAGAGGTTTATCTATGTCTGATCTGTTATTGTAAACCCAACCAAATGAACCCAGATGGTACACTTTTGGGGACAAGTGCTAGCAACCACATTGAGTGGAGATTTTGAAGAGTGCACATTCACGGGTATAGAAAATTAAAGCCTATTGATCCAACCTCTGTAATCTTGGAACCCAAAAGTACATCTGTCGTACAAGAGACACAACCTTGTGACAGTTATTACTGAATCAGATGCAGCTGAGAAGAAACTACACACTGAATTGGAGATTTTAGGGGAAACTTTCCCATGTGTAACAAGTATTTGCTACTCCTCTGTAATTACAGACCGCAATAACCACCAGTTACATGTTGTTGTTACAGTGTAACTATGAGCTATTACAATGAACTACAATACTTGTTACAGTGTAATTAAACATGCAATTACACTGTATTAAGGACCCCTTAAAATGAAGTGTTACCCTACTTTCTTAAGAAGACATTCCTATCTACAGTACATGAGAACCTTTTCAATTTCCCCATTTCAGGTCAGTTCTCTAAGGAAGCTTGAGAGGGATGTTGCCTTAGGTTTTCTAAGAAACTTCAAAACTGGTCTGATGGTGACTTGTTTGTTTGTTCCCGTACATCAGTCCCATAATACCAGTAGAGTAAAGATAGATATCTGATACCACTGTGCCATCTCTGGAATGTAACCAGACGCTTCCATGAAAAAGAGAGGATTAAGATAACAGATGATATCACAACAGCTCTTACAGCAGAAAAATACAATTTCTTATCATACTCAAGAGTCAGTGGTCAAATATTTTGGCAAATGCGATGACCACCTTAGGGTTTCTGAGGTGAGGACCCTGGAGGTTGACGAAATTATTTCCAATTGCTGTTCCTCTCAGTTCCAATTAGTGTCTTAACAATGTCTAAATTGTCTAAATAATAGTAAAAACGTCCAATGGCATGTTTTCATGGATGCCAAGGGAAGCCAGGCCTCCCCAAAAATCTAACTGAAAACTGTCTGAGATTGTAGCTCACCATAACAGCACTGTTGCAGACTACAGGGAACATTGTCAGTTTCAATTATCTGATATCTATTTATCCAGAAATGTATTCAATACCTTCACTGTAGGAACATCAGCTTTATTGGAATCTCACACTTAAATTAGTAATAATCAAAAATACTTAACCTAGTCAGCCAAAAAACAGAAAACAC
>NW_027036363.1:0-13870 GCF_034236695.1 Oncorhynchus nerka | reverse complement strand
AGCCACACACTCCACAGAGTCTGGCTTTACAGAAGAGTAGCGATGAAAAAGTAATTGCTTAAAGAAAGAAATTAGCAAACACATTTGATGTTCACCAAAAGGCATGTGGGAGACTCCCCAGACATATGGAAGAAGGTACTCTGGTAAAATGAGACTAAAATTGAGCTTTTCGGCCATCAAGGAAAACTCTGTCTGGCGCAAATCCAACATCTCTCATCACGCCGAGAACACCATCCCCACAGTGAAGCATGGTGGTGGCAGCATCATAATGTGGGGATGTTTTTCATCGGCAGGGACTGGGAAACTGGTCAGAATTGAAGGATGGCGCTAAATACAGGGAAATTCTTGAGGGAAACCTGTTTCACTCTTCCAGAGATTTGAGACTGGGTTCACCTTCGAAGCATTCCTAGTCGCCAACAAACATTTCTGGGGAAAAACAATGATAAAGCCTATTTGTTTCATGCTGTTGGCAGGACAATGACCCGAGGCATACTGATAAAGCAACACTCGAGTGGTTTAAGGAGAAACATTTAAATGTCTTGGAATGGCCTAGTCAAAGCCCCAATTTAAATGAGAATCTGTGGTATGACTTAAAGATAGCTGTACACCAGCGGAACCGATCCAACTTGAAGGAGCTGGAGCAGTTTTGCCTTGAAGAATGGGCAAAGATCCCAGTGGCTAGATGTACCAAGCTTATAGAGACATACTCCAAGAAACTTGCAGCTGTAATTGCTGCAAAAGGTGTATTGACTTTGGGGGGGAGGGGGGTGAATACTTATGTACGCTCAAGTTTTCTGTGTTTTGTGTTATTGTTTGTTTCACAAGAAAACATATTTTGCATCTTCAAAATGGGTAGGCATGTTGTGTAAATCAAATGATACAACCCCCCCAAAATCCATTTAAATTCCAGGTTGTAAGGCAACAAAATAAGTAAAATTCCAAGGGTGTGAATACTTTTGCAAGCCACTGTACAAACTCTGTGATTGGTGATTCCTGTCTTTGTAAATCCCAGTCTTTTTACTAATGTGTCTCTCCTTAGAACTGAGCTAGGTACATCTATAGGCCACATCAAATTCCTGACAGCACACCTATGTGGCATATCATATTGCTAACCTCTGTAGATACACCCAAATACCACATGCCATGCAAATATCCTACTCAGTGTGACGGGAACCACACCTATAAATATGATTGATGAGGATGTGTTGCTGTCGCTACTGTAGGCCTACTTGTTCAACACAGAGTTGGTTGGTGATACTACATGCTAGACAAAAATCATATATTTTCTTGACATGCTAGAAGAAGAAACAGACGTTATTTATCAAGTTGTACACAAGGCTTACTGTTGATATAGAAGTCCAAAATGTGTATGCAAAGGTTAATGAAGTGTCCTCTGACATTTGCTTAGTCTTTGGTAGCTGTAGCCTCCTCACACATTATAGTAGTACTAGTGGCACTCTGCCCTATGGGCGGTGAATTATTTGATCTGATTCATTCATTTCCATACAATTTAATCTTTGAGGACTATACCACACAACCACTCACCCTCACCCACACACCTCAGTAGCTCCCATCACGTCACATGATGGACCACACCTGACATCAGTTATGACAACACTTTAGTATGATTGAAGAGAATCTGCTGTGCTGTGTGGAACGTGTTATGGATGGATGGGGCCCTGAGTTTTTCCTGACCAGGTAAGGTCAAATCTGTCACTTATTTAAATGATGCTGGTATTATTATCTAACAAGACAGACAAAGGTGTGTACTCAGCTTCAGCCTTTATTAGAAATAATAAAATGGAGGGAAAGTCTACAGACTAATAATTCTAGTAAAATCATTGCCATTAACAATACAACAGAAAATAGATGGAGGTAGTATTAATGATGAAAAAGTAATTATACCACAAATGTATCTGCAAATCTATTAAACAGTCTGTTTCCGAGGTAAAAACTGAAAATGCAATTTATCCATGATATACTGAGAACTACATTCAAACAAATGGGTATATTTTCTTTCTTAGATGCCTCCAATTATGAACTAGTTTACATTTATTCTCGGTCCTTTGCTCTGTTGAATAAACCTTTTTTGGTCAGCATTTACAAACAGTGAAAAATACCATATCAGTTTTAAATAGATTTTGAGATCTACATTTAACAGTCCTGTTGAAATGTCTACAGAAAAACCTTATTAATTATTAACTTTATACAAGATTTGTAAGTTTAATTTCAATATTTTATATCTATATCCTCCTTTTTAAAGCAGCTATTTCTACAGTATATTACCAGTATATATTTTTGCATTTTGACAAGTTTTAATATTGAAAGTGATGTATGAAATCAGATTAAATAAAACTAAATATCTCGCCGTTGCAATACTTAAGGGCAATAGCATGACATATAACAGGACACTTAGCACTGCTCCCTAACTTCACCCACCTTGTTGTGCCAAAACATCCCATCAGGGATGTATCTTCAGAACAGCATGTAAACTACATGTTGGTTTTAGCCTATCCACCACAGTGTTAAAGCTAGCTAGTGAGACCCTGCCTCCTCTGTTTGGCTTTCGTGCGATCTGCACTTGCGGACCATTTGCATGCAGTTGGAAACGTTCTCAATTTTGGTTGCAGGTTCTCCGATTTGCCAGCTGTTCCCTATACACTTAGTTTCTTACTGTGAATTTTAGTAAGCAGTCCACAATGTGCGACAGTGTGAGGAAGTCTCCTCTTCCATAGGACCCTCTAGTAAAGTCCCCTTCCTCTCCCCTTCTCCCTGTCCACAACGTGTCAAAGCCCTGAGAACCGAGACCGGTAAATGACATCATAAACATCGGGATGAGATCCTCAACCCCAAGCATAGCTGACTGAAGGCGTTCTGTCCATATGGAACCAAATAGCACTGCGTTGGAAACTAAATTACTGAAAGTATCCTCCCTTTGAAAATGACTGATTTCTGATTGCTTAGTTACTGAAAGTAGTGAGCAATGTCGACTTCATAATGAAGTCACATCTTCGCGAGACCTCTGATACAGGGCAGTTTCCCAGCCCTGTGGTGGTAGGAGGAGCTGCACAAACCCACTCTTTAGCAAAGATACAAAGCAGATATTTCTGTAATCTGAGTCAAAATTGCCCATTAAAAGCTCACTTTCCACCCTGCAAAGAAGAAGCATTAGGAAACAATTTATCCCTATAAACTGTAGAATGATCAGAAATCATCATGCAATGCCTTCATCTTCATGTTGTTGTCCCCTCCTTCCCCCCAAGGCTGTTTCCAAGAGTCAGAGAACTGAGAGTTGGCAGAATGACATCACTAATAAAATCACGATGTCAGCGCTCATGGTCCCAGTCTAAAGTAGGGAGCAAGCAAACCCATGAAAAATATGTCAAACAGAACCAGATCACAACCAACCAGACTAAAACAGTGATTCCGACCCTGTATCTGAGGGGTTTGTACTTCAGGTAGACTACTATCAAGAAAAACCAGAGAAAAATTGCACAGCAGACCAAGAAAAACATCTTTGAAGTTGTAACTGCCAAAGATGTCAAACAGGCAGACAATCATTTCAGACATGGTCAGGTTGAGAGAGAAGAACTCTGAGGCCATCGTTCCTCCGGCTCCAGTCACTATCAGCCACAAGATGTAGACATTGGTGGGGAATCTGTGAACGAGGTTGATTGCATGGAACAAAACGAATAAGGTCTCCAGTTAAGATGTCAGGGTCAGGTGGTGTTAAATAAGAAATCTGGTTTTGTCACACTTGGACCACTGTCCAGTCAAATGGTCAAAGTGCTACGAAGAGGATATAGGTAAATTACAGCTTGCCAGAAACAGAACGTCACGGCAGACCTTTAAATGTACACAGAGAGCTAGCATCACTGACATGCACGTCAATCTCCTGGCTCAACATAGAGGAGAGATTGACTGCATCACGGCTAATCTTTGTGAGCGGGGTTAACATGTACTAGCGCACACTCAGACCCCATGCATACCCCACAAGACATGCCACCAGGGATCTTCACAGTCCCCAAGTCTAGAACAGACTCACAGTACTATACAGAGCCATGACTACATGGACCTCTACTACATGTCAAGTAACTCAAACAAGCAGAAAAATCTGTTTAAAAAAACAGATAAAACTGTACCTTATGGAACTACGTGGACTGTGAAAGACACACACACACAAGGCACACACTCACCCACACTCTACACAAACTCTAGACACATGTATATTTTAACGTTGTTGTATGGTGATATTGTACATTTTGTGTTGTCGATATATAGTGGTGTAGTGATGTTGTGTGATGTACTGTTTTATTTGGTTTTGCTTGTTTATTTTGGAATGTGCCTGAAAGTGCCCAGACCCAGGAAGAGTTGCTGCTGCCATGGCAACAGCTAATGGGGATACATGGTAAATACAAATACAACTGGTAAAGGTGATTGTGATTAAGGGGAAATAAAATACCTATTATGGTGTGGTTCTTTGTGTTTTTTCACAAGCTACTGTACATACTCTATATACATTTTGGTTTCAATTCAAATTTGAACATTTTAAAATAACCTGTATTGATGCATGGTCCCTGTCCCCTTTGGGGTGGTGTGGTTGTGCCTGTCACAGATGCTGACCTGATCCAATCTCTGCTCTAACCGAACCGTCTCTGTCGTGACGTGACTATGATTAATCGGATGACTGTAATTATCTTATCAACTAATTATGTTTAATTGTTACTCAATGAAATGAATCATGTAACCATTAACTCATTAGGAATTCAGGCACCACGGGAAAAGTTGTTTAACGAAGTTACTATCTCCGACTTAAACTCTAAAGATATATAGATATCTCTTACATCAATAGCAGTAATGTATTAATCATTATCTCATCAGTCTCATTCTGAACGTCGCAAACTCCCTTGATTTCTGGAAGAACCCTAACCTTATTGATGAATCAGCTATACACAAATTGGCTTAAATGTTTATATACCAACTAAATAATAACACAGAATACACATACACACTTACATGATTTAAAAGTCCCTAGTGGACTGACAAGATATGATGGCTTGTTGCAAAAGGAGGGGTCAATAGAAAGAGGGAAAGGAAGAGACAAAGAGATTCAACTTAACGTTGATACATTTGGAAACTACGCTCACGGAAATAGTCAAACTTAGCACCTAACCACCTCACATTCGGATAAGTGCAATATACAGTTGACGTCTGAAGTTTACACAATTAGGTTGGAGTCATTAAAAGTTGTTTTTTCAACCACTCCACAAATTTCTTGTTAACAAACTATAGTTTTGGCAAGACGGTTAGACATCTAATTTGTGCATGAAACGAGTCATTTTCCAATAATTGTTTACAGGCAGATTATTTCACCATATCACAATTCCAGTGGGTCAAGTGCACATACACTAAGTTGACTGTGCCCTTAAACAGCTTGGAAAATTCCAGAAAATTATATCATGGCTTTAGAAGCTTCTGTTAGGCTAATTGACATCATTTGAGTCAATTGGAGGTGCACCTGTGGATGTATTTCAAGGCCTACCTACCCTTCATCCTTGGGAGCAATTTCCAAATGCCTGAAGGTACCACCTTCATCTGTACAAACAGTAGTACGCAAGTATAAACACCATGGGACCACACAGCCATCTCACCGCTCAGGAAGGAGATGCGCTCTGTCTCCTAGAGATGAACGTACGTTGGTGAGAAAAGTACAAATTAATCCCAGAACAACAGAAAAGGACCTTGTGAAGATGCTGGAAGAAACAGGTACAAAAGTATCTGTATCCACAGTAAAATGAGTCCTATATCAACATATCCTGAAAGGCCGCTCAGCAAGGAAGAAGCCACAGCTCCAAAACCGCCCTAAAAAAGCCAGACTACGGTTTGCAACTGCACATGGGGACAAAGATCATACTTTTGGAGAAATGTCTCTGGTCTGATGAATCAAAAAATAGAACTGTTTGGCCATAATGAACATTGTTAAGTTTGGAGGAAAAGGGGAGGCTTGGGAAGTCGAAGAACACCATCCCAACCGTGAAGCACGGGGGGTGGCAGCATCATGTTGTGGGGGTGCTTTCCTGCAGGAGGGCTGGTGCACTTCACAAAATAGATGGCTTCATGAGGGAGGAAAATTATGTGGATATATTGAAACAACATTTCAAGACATCAGTCAGGAAGTTAAAGCTTGGCTGCAAATGGGTCTTCAAATGGACAATGACCCCAAGCATACTTCCAAAGTTGTGGCAAATGGCTTAAGGAAAACAAAGTCAGGAATATTGGAGTGGCCATCACAAAACCTTGACCTCAATCCTATAGAACATTTTGGGGCAGAACTGAAAAAAAGCGTGTGCGAGCAAGTAAGCCTACAAACCTGACTCCAGTTACACCAGCTCTGTCAGGAGGAATGGGCCAAAATTCCCAACTTATTGTGGGAAGCTCGTGGAAAGGCTACCCGAAATGTTTGACCCAAGTTAAACAATTTAAAGGCAATGCTACCAAATACTAATTGAGTGTATGTAAACTTCTGACCCACTGAGAATGTGATGAAATAAATAAAAGCTGAAATAAATAATAAATCATTCTTTCTGGTATTATTCTGACATTTCACATTCTTAAAATAAAGAGGTGATCCTAACTGACCTAAGTCAGGAATTTTTACTAGGATTCAATGTCAGGAATTGTGAAAACTGAGTTTAAATGTGTTGGCTAAGGTGTATGTAAACTTCCGACTTCAACTTATATATTTACGCGTAGCTGTCCTTGATCGTCATCTATCTGTGTTGAACTCGATGACTCTATGGTGAAGTTATCGAATGATGTAAGGCTCTGTTTGTCCACCAGCAGAGCTTCTCTGGTAGTATAGTGGTTGTTAGGACATATACTCAGATGTACCAACGGTTGTCTGAAAGGGTTGTCTTTCCCACCTCATGTCTTTTAGTTAAAGTGTTAGGACCACTTTTACATGCACAGCTGCAAACTGTGAATGTTCTGGTCTAGTTTTATCTTCTTCATTCGTGTTGAGGTTGAGCGCTTCAGAGTTTCTAACCATTTCCCAATGTGTAGACCACGGCCCCACATCTTTGGTCTTGTAGTGGTCTCAATGATTGATTATTCAGGGTTCAGCTCCCGACAACTTTACATCAGTAGTAACCCGGCAATGTACTGGTCTCACAATTTTTCAACCGTGTGCCCACCGCTCCACGCTGTTTCCTGGTCTCGTCTTTAACCATTCGTAACGTCTGGCTCACATCGTCAGTCTGCTTGGTTTAATGTAAAGGCTTTTATCCTCGGGTGTAAAAAGAGGGCGTCCCCATCATGCCCACAATTTCTGTGCTCACTTAGGCGTGATTACTTACTGGGCACAAGTTTACATGAAAAACAATTATCTAATTTAGAAGGCTAAAATCACATTGCTATCTTCACAAATGTATTCTCATATTTAATCATATATTTTATACAACATTTAGATGTAAAGTTGATACATAGAATGCATACACTTTCAGAGTTACAGCTTCTTTGTTATACCATCCTTAATGACATCACAAAATAATAAAACAATATGATACGATTATTCTTTAGATCCCCATGACCATTCTGTAACATTTGGATGTCAGGTATAATGTTCCAATGTTTCCTTTATAGACGTAAAAGTTTTGGCGGCAAAGAGTCTCTGGAACAAAGATGTTTCAGTCTTCCCATACTAGAGCCAGAGTGAGAGTTTCTGCAAACTATTAAGGACCGTATGTTAAGTGTTGTGGGAGAGAGGGGGTCTGGCTATCTGTCAGCAATTGCCAAGCTGATCTGGCACCTTGATCATCAGTAAGGAGAGAGTCATGACACCAGCCCCACTGTGTGTGTTACATCACACTGATGATTTCATCACGGTGCATCCAAAATGTTACCCCATTCCCTACGTACTGAACTTTTTTTTTGATCACAGCCCTTTATATGGTGAGATTTCAAATGTAGACCAGAGCAAAGACAAGAGGGTATCTCTGCCCTGCCTGCACTCGTGTGAGGTAGGCAGGCAGGGGGCATAGGCAGGCAGGGGCATTTATCTTTAACCCTTATTTTTGGCACTAACAGTCTCCATATACGTATACTTCCATTTATTTTTCAACTGGTACCGGTGGACATTAAGACGAGTCTTGTGAGGTCTGAAGGCATGCCAGAGCAAATGATTTTCGGGATGTCTCATGGTCAGATTAAACCACTCAGCTCTGTCATCCTTCACCACAGATGTGGATGTGTGATAATGGCAGATGGTGTGGATTGAGACACATCTAATGCAAAGAAAAAAATATATCTTAAACAGGATTTTTTAATGGAGATTTTTCTATTGTGCTAATTAGATTTCTAAGTTAGCACAGACATCGAACTTTGAAACTGCACATTTCACATGTCAAACTGCAATTCACATGGAGGTTAATTAACACATGTTAATCTGCTCACAATTGAAAAGGTGGTGTTAACATGTGAACTCTAAATATGAACATATGGTTTCCATGTGAAAACAGTTACTTCACATCTGAAAATATACATTTGGCATGTGTTCTTTTGGGGCTGCAAGCTGGAACAACTAATACAACACCATTTATGTTAAGTATTATGTCCACGAGAGATTAGGTCAGGTCAAATGTTTAACTTATTTAAATGATGCGTCTATTATTATTTAACAAGACAGACAAACACGTGTTGTTTAACTTGAGCCTTTATTGTAGAAGAGAAAATGGAGGAAAATTATACAGAGTAATAATTCCTCACACATCATGATAGTTTAGAACACAGTGAATAGCATTAGTAGTACTAATTATGAAAAAGTCATTATACCACAAGATTTTATGCAAATCAATCAAACAGTCGATTTTCCAAAGTAAAAACAAAAAAAATGTAATTTGTCCATGGTATACTAGAACTATTCATGCAAACGGGTACATTGTCTTTCTTAGAAGCCTCAATTATGTGAAATAATAAAGATTTATTTTCTGATCTTTCCACTATTGGATAAACCCTGTAGGATTAGCATTTACAAACAGTGATACAAATATATCAGTTTTACATTTAAAAGTGATAGTGGTCTATAAGATCTACATAGTTGCTCAGCCTCCTCCTGCTTACAATGGACATCAGCCATTACTAAGAGAGTCATATAACATCACATTCAGTTTCTAATAATTTAAAATAACTGCATTTAAAGGTCAACAAGACTAACTTATTGATTATGAATTGAAGTCTATAACATTATTTTCAGTATATCTACTACTTATCTACTTTCTTCATATTATTCGACGTTATCTATCACACAAGTATGTCCTTTTCCACTTCTCACAAGGTTTCATATTGAAATGATGTATGACAGTAATCAAATTAAGTCAAACTAAATATCTTATCGATGCCATACTTCATAGTAGTGACATCTAGCAGGACACTCACACTACTCACTACCTTCAGCTACGTTGTTGCTGTTAAAATCTTCACTCAGGGGTGTATCATCTGAACTGCATGTAAAACAACATGTTGGTTGTTAGCCTATCCAGCTCAGTGTCAAAGCTGTCTAGCGAGACCCTCCTTCCTCTAATTGGCTATCAAGCGATTGCATCACTGATCACTTACATGAATTTAGAAACTTCCTTAACTTTGGTCATATCTCTCTAGTCGCCAACTGTTAAATTACTGAATGTGTCCCCCATTGGATATGACGGGATTTCTAGTAGCTTAGTTACTGAAAGTAGTGAGTACTATGAGCACCCGTAATAGGAAGTCATGTCTTCCTCAGAGACCTCCTGATACACGGCCGTTTCCCAGCCCTGTGGAGGTAGAGGAGGGGCTGCATAAACCCAGTCACCACAGCAACGGTGAGAGACACAATCAAAGCCTGGTGTAATCTGGATCCCAAGTGCCCGAAAAGAGCTGCTACCAGCAGCATTGGGAGGTAGTTCATCACTAAAACTATTAGATTGATCAAAATGATCTTAAACACCCTCATCTTCATGTTGTTTGTCACCTCCTTCTCACCATCCCCTGGCCTGGGGCGTTTTCAGAGCCCAGAGAACTGAGAGGCAGCAGAATGACATCACTAATAAAATCACGATGTAAGCGCTCATAATGGCCAGTCTAAAGTAAGGGTAGGGGAGCAAAGCCATGAAAATTGGGCCAAACAGGACCCGGGATCACAACCAACCAGACTAAACCAGTGATTCCGACCCTGTATCTGAGGGGTTTGTACTCAGGAGTAGACCAGGGTGGACCACCGCCAGGTGGCCTCCACACAGACACAGCACTGGAACAGGGGCCGAGCACCTATCAAGAAACCCGAGAAAATTGCACAGCAGACCAAAGAGGACTTTTGGGAGGTAAAAAAGACATCAAAGGGACGTCAAAAAGGCTGACAATGATTTCAGACATGGTCAGGTTGAGGGCGAAGAACTCTGAGGTCATCATTCCTCCTGCTCTGGTCATTATCAGCCACAGGACATAGACATTGGTGGGAAACTCAGGATGAGGTTGATTGAATGGGACACAACGAACAAGGTCTCTTGTTGAGATGTAAGGCCGGTGTTGTTGACCACAGATGGTAAATAAGAATCCCCCTCTTCAGAAGTGTTCATCTCCTCTCTGGAAGCTGCTTCTGTGGGTACAGATGGAGGAGTGAACAACTGGGTTGAGTCCTGGAATGAATCTCAAATGGCACCCTTTTCCCTACATAAGTGCACTACTTTTGAACAGAGTCCTGTGCCCTATATAGGGAATAGGGTGCCATTTGGGACACATCCTGGTTGTGGGAGAAGAGAGACACGATCAGATCAGAAACACACAAATGCATCAGGAGAAGACGATCATCAAGTTGTCACTTGAAACACCTTTACTCCAACTATATTATCAAAGACACGACAGACAAATATATGTATATAATGTCATACTGTGGTCAACATCTGAATATTCCAATATTCAGATTTAAGGCTGAAATTACAATTTTGCATCTTCCTAACAATTTTGAGATTTGTTGGTATTTTGGTCCATTAATATTAGTATTTTCAAAAAGTAAATATACTAATGTCAAAATCTTGATAAAAAGGTACATTTTCTTTAGTTTATCATACTACCTTCATCAAAATGCCATGAATATTAACCCCTTTAAAATGGACATACATCCATACATCCATTTCAAAGCTCACTAAATTAAACTACACATAATCTAAAATGTAATCTGTGTAATACCCGAAAGTAATTATCTATCAGGAGATGACCATCTATGACAAACAGAAAGTGTTTTTTATTTAAAATATATGAAATATTCCCTGAATGTGCTATAGTGATGAAACCACTCTCGCCCCGAAAGGCATGTGATTTGCCAGTGGCTGTGATGTAGGGCTCAGCCGGGAGTTGGACAGTCGGAATATCAAATTAAATGGAAGGTGGGACATCCCAGCTTCAAGTGGTTTCAGATTTCACATCTTATGTCACACAGGTGCAAAAATATATTACTTTGTTTTTGGGAACAAGGGCTATCGCTCAATTTAAGCCATTTCGATCTACGGTGTAGAACCGGTACCAAACCATGCAGGTTCCCTAAACAGGGGAATTTACATGTAAGCAGTTGTAAAAGCCCATTTCATAGAGAATGTAACAAAATGGATGAACAATTTTAATTGAAAAAATTATAATATTTGTGTCTACATTCAACCGGTAAAAGTTGATTGTGATATGATTAAGGGGAAATAAAATGCCTATTATGGAGTGGTGCCTGGCCTTAAAATAATATCTTTCTACATCTTATTGTTTTATTCACAAACATATATATTGGATATTAATAATTGGGTTTGAATTCAAAAAATTACATTTTAAAATAAAAAACAAACATTTGTCTAACCTGTATAGATGCGGCGTCCCTGTCCTCTGGGATGTGATGTGGTTGTGCCTGTCACAGACGCTGGACCTTATCCAAATCGCTGCTCTAGCCAACCCTTTCCTGCCCCACCTGTTTTGTTTCGTCACATTTTTCATTTCAAAGTGCGTCCAAAATGACACCCCATTCCCTTTATAGTGCACTTCTTTTGACCAGAGGCCTTTATAGGGTACAGGGTACTATTTTGGACGCAGACCTGAGCATCAACAAGAGTCTGCCCCCCTTCCTGCATTCGCGTGGAGTATTTCATATTTCCCTTGACCTGACATGCAAATAGCCGGTTTACTCTGACTGGACTCAAACCCATCTAAGAGACACAAATGTGTATGCAAAGACCGCTAATAGTTTTAATAAGGTTTCTGACTTAATGATTGCCGGATTGTTTCCACTGTGTAAAAAGTAAAAGACATGAGTAATTCAACATAAGCATTTATTGAATATGAAGGATTCAAAAAGAAAAAGAAAAACATGCAAAAAAATCTGAATTTAAAAACATTGAAAACATGTTCGTCTCATCATCCAATCTCTCTATTAAATTTAAACAAAAAGATGCAATGTGAAACACTAGCAAGAATATTGTCACACCTACTCCATCTTCCCTGCTCTGGTGCTCGACATCGCCAGTCTACTAACCAACGGCCCTAGTAACCATCATTACGCACACCTGGAACACATTATTTTCATTATTACTCTCCCTTTATTTAGCCCTCAGTAGCCAAAGGGAAGCACAGCCGAGAGCTGCCCATTGACACGAGCCTACCAGACGAGGCTAAATTACTTCTATGCTCGCTTTGAGGCCAGTACGACTGAAACATGCATGAGAGCGGACGACTGTGTGATCACGCTCTCCGTAGCCGATGTAAGTAAGACCTTAACCTGTAGTGACACACCATCCCGTGAACCGTTGTCATCATCTGACACTAATTAGCATAACGCAGCCGACATAAATCTTCCTAGAAAATATTCCTATTCATGAAAATCACAAGTGAAATATATTGGAACACAGCTTAGCCTTTTGTTAATCACCCTGTCATCTCAGTTTTTCAAAATATGCTTTACAGCCAACGCTAGACAAGCATTTGTGTACGTTTATCATAGCCTAGCATAGCATTATGCCTTGCTAGCAGCAGGAAACCTTGTCACGGAAATCAGAAAAGCAATCAAATTAAATCGTTTACCTTTGAACTTGGATGTTTTCACTCATGAGACTCCCAGGTAGACAGCCAAAGTTAATTTTTTCCCAAAATATATATTTTTAGGCGAAATAGCTTCGTTTGTTCTTCACGTTTGGCTGAGAAATCGCCCGAAATTGCGGTCACCACAACGCCGAAAAATATTCCAAATTAGCTCCATAATATCGACAGAAACATGGCAAACGTTGTTTAGAATCCATCCTCAAGGTGTTTTTCTAATATCTATTCGATAATATATCCGTCAGGACAATTCGTTTTTCACTAGGACCGATTGGAGTAATGGCTACCTCTGTACTTTATGCGAGAATCTCTCTCGGAGCCACCATGTGACCACTCTGCAATGTGGCCGCCTACGGCTATTCTTCAACAGAAATGCGTAAAACTATGTCAAAATGCTGTAGACACCTTGGGGAATACGTAGAAAGCGTAAGCTCGTTGGTGCTACATTCACAGCTGAATAGGGAGTCATTGGAACGCAGCACTTAAAAAACCTGGGGCACTTCCGGATTGGATTTTTCTTAGGCTTTCGCCTGCAACATCAGTTCTGTTATACTCACAGACAATATCTTTACAGTTGGAAACGTTAGAGTGTTTTCTATCCAAAGCTGTATATTATATGCATATTCTAGCATCTTTTCCTGACAAAATATCCCGTTTAAAACGGGAACGTTTTTTTTCCAAAAATGAAAATACTGCCCCCTAACACCAAGAGGTTAAAGTGGTCCTTTGGACAGATACTCCAATCTCCACTGTGGAGCTTTGCAGCTCCTTC
>NW_027036362.1:0-13851 GCF_034236695.1 Oncorhynchus nerka | reverse complement strand
GGCCGGTGGGGTTGATGGTATCAGTTAGAGGAACATAAATTAGGTTCCCTACATTGTGTCGATCAACGCTCCTGGTATAATGTAGATTTGCTAAAGCATTATGATGACTCAGCAACACAATGGTAGGGATTAGCTGAGCTGGGATTGGCTCATTGATAAGTCATTGTGCCAACACAGCCTTGTCAAAGGATCCAGGAACCCAAATAATATGGGTGGATCCCATTCTCCTTATAAAACAGGGTTTGTTTCCAAAGGTAGGGAAATTATCAACAAAAGTTACACCTATTGAGCTGCAATAATCACATAGCCAGTTATGAAGAGAACAAAATCCTGCTAAAGCATTCAATGCCACAATTCAGAGAGGGCACAGGGCCAGATATGATGAGTATTTTATTAGTGTCTAGCAGAGAGTCAATCAACCCTTTTAAAATCCAGTTTCAACTGTTCATAGTTGACCTCCATAATGTCATTAAAACCCTCATGGACTATGATAGAATCAATGTCCATGTCCTGGCATAGTACATTCGGGAGTGGCTTATGTCATTTACTCAAGCCCGGATAGGACACTGTTTTTGAACCAGGAACAGTCATACATTTATTATCATGGAGCTGCCCAAAATAACAGCTGGCTTAGAAGGATGAGGAAATCTGCCCAGTCCAATTCTTCACAGGATGGTGCAGGCCTCCAGACAGATGGAGAAGCCCCACTCGATCCAGAGTAGGGATGGAAGGTTTCCAACATAGAATGGGAAATCGTAGGAGAAGGAGTAGGAGTAGGTATCAGCGGCCGCAGACCCCCAGCGACGAAGGAAGATCAGGCTCTAGGGCGGCGAATAGTTCCTTGTTTGTGTCACGTTCTGACTCTGTCTTAATTTTAGTTGGTCAGGCGTGAGTTGGGGTGGGCATTCTGTGTTGTTTTCAATGTTTTGTTCTGTTGTTATATTTCTATTTGTTTGGCCTAGTATGGTTCTCAATCAGAGGCAGGTGTCAGTCATTGTCCTGATTGGGAGCCATATTTAGGTAGCCTGTCTTCTATTGTGTTTTGTGGGTGGTTGTATCCTGTGTTAGTGTGTGTTCACCATACAGGTCTGTTTCGGTTGTTTGTTTGTACTTTTCTTATTTTGTTCAGTGTTCTGTTGATTTATTAAATATATCATTATGGACACTTACCACGCTGCACATTGGTCTGATCCTTGCTACCCTCCTCTGAAGAAGAGTAATTCCGTTACACACTCCAAGCGTTTTGTTGAGAGTGTAGACTGCTTTGCGGGAGGCCTCTGTCTTCGGCTTCCAAGGCTACTGACATGTGACCATCGTTGATTGTCATGCTCCTCTTTCTGTGCTCCTTTGACTCCACTATCAGATGGGGGAGGAGAGGCAGAGATGGCTCCCTGGTGAACGAACCGACAGTCGGATTAACGTCAAACGCCAATCAGCCACCGGTGTAGCAAAGGTCAACATGCCACTCTGTGTTTTCCCCAGTTTCTTATGTAGGCTGGCGACTGCATGATCAAGGAAGCCACCTCAAGCCTATAATCTGAGTCAAGCAAACAATTGTTTGTCCCGAAAACAAAGCGTAGTAGATACAGGTCCTACAGCACTGGAACCGTTCATTTAGGGCTCCCTTGGAAAACCTATCTGGGACCAACTCCGTCAGCTTAGCTAGGTTAGCGGCTCTTTCAAGCAGTCTTAAACCTGTCAGTTAAGCAGGATTCCAGAACAATAGTGATCCTAGCTGTTAAAAAGCTACCACTTCGTGGAATCCATGCAAAAATAAAACAGTTTTTTTTAATGTTTAACAAAGATTGGTTATGTTTTAGTTAAAATAACAAACCATGTGTTTCTAGCATACAGTGTCAGCTACTCTGATTGGAAACTGGGGATGATGAGGTGGCCAAGGCAGAGACCCTTACTCTAAAAGTAAAGCACTATGTTTCCTATCCTTCTCTACTGCCGTCATCCATAATGGACATCAGTACATGACTAGAAAGATTCATATGAAAATAGTACCTCTTCAAATATGAAAGGGGAACTCAATAATACAACCCCTCCTGTACAACTGGTATCGAAAGGTTGTGGAACATGTTGTAAAACTGGTATCTATAGACTGTGGAACATGTTGTAAACTGGTATCTATAGACTGTGGAACATGTTGTAACATGTTGTAAAGCTGGTATCTATAGACTGTGGAACATGTTGTAAAGCTGGTATCTATAGACTGTGAACATGTTGTAAAGCTGGTATCTATAGACTGTGGAACATGTTGTAAAAGCTGGTATCTATAGACTGTGGAACATGTTGTAAAGCTGGTATCTATAGACTGTGACTGAACATGTTGTAAAGCTGGTATCTATAGACTGTGGAACATGTTGTAAAGCTTGGTATCTATAGGCTGTGGAACATGTTGTAAAGCTGGTATCTACAGACTGTGGAACATGTTGTGTAATAGCTGGTATCTACAGACTGTGGAACATGTTGTAAAGCTGGTATCTCCTGTTGTAAAGCTGGTATCTATAGACTGTGGAACATGTTGTATCTCCTGTTGTAAAGCTGGTATCTATAGACTGTGGAAAGCTGGTATGTTGTAAAGCTGGTATCTATAGACTGTGGAACATGTTGTAAAGCTGGTATCTACAGACTGTGAACATGTTGTAAAGCTGGTATCTATAGACTGTGGAACATGTTGTAAAGTTGGTATCTATAGACTGTGGAACATGTTGTAAAGCTGGTATCTATAGACTGTGGCTGGTATCTATAGACAACATGTTGTAAAGCTGGTATCTATACTGAACTGTTGTGAACTATAGACTGTGGAACATGTTGTAAAGCTGGTATCTATAGACTGTGGAACATGTTGTAAAGCTGGTATCTATAGACTGTGGAACATGTTGTAAAGCTGGTATCTATAGACTGTGGAACATGTTGTAAAGCTGGTATCTATAGACTGTAAAATATGAAACTGGTATCTATAGGCTGTGGAACATGTTGTAAAGCTGGTATCTATAGACTGTGGAACATGTTGTAAAGCTGGTATCTACAGACTGTGGAACATGTTGTAAAGCTGGTATCTATAGACTGTGGAACATGTTGTAAAGCTGGTATCTATAGACTGTGGAACATGTTGTAAAGCTGGTATCTATAGACTGTGGAACATGTTGTAAAGCTGGTATCTATAGACTGTGGAACATGTTGTAAAGCTGGTATCTATAGACTGTGGAACATGTTGTAAAGCTGGTATCTATAGGCTGTGGAACATGTTGTAAAGCTGGTATCTACAGACTGTGGAACATGTTGTAAAGCTGGTATCTATAGACTGTGGAACATGTTGTAAAGCTGGTATCTATAGACTGTGGAACATGTTGTAAAGCTGGTATCTATAGACTGTGGAACATGTTGTAAAGCTGGTATCTATAGACTGTGGAACATGTTGTAAAGCTGGTATCTATAGACTGTGGAACATGTTGTAAAGCTGGTATCTATAGACTGTGGAACATGTTGTAAAGCTGGTATCTATAGACTGTGGAACATGTTGTAAAGCTGGTATCTATAGACTGTGGAACATGTTGTAAAGCTGGTATCTACAGAAAGCTGTGGAACATGTTGTAAAGCTGGTATCTATAGACTGTGGAACATGTTGTAAAGCTGGTATCTATAGACTGTGGAACATGTTGTAAAGCTGGTATCTATAGACTGTGGAACATGTTGCAAAGCTGGTATCTATAGACTGTGGAACATGTTGTAAAGCTGGTATCTATAGACTGTGGAACATGTTGTAAAGCTGGTATCTATAGACTGTGGAACATGTTGTAAAGCTGGTATCTATAGACTGTGGAAAACATGTTGTAAAGCTGGTATCTATAGACTGTGGAACATGTTGTAAAGCTGGTATCTATAGACTGTGGAACATGTTGTAAAGCTGGTATCTATAGACTGTGGAACATGTTGTAAAGCTGGTATCTATAGACTGTGGAACATGTTGTAAAGCTGGTATCTATAGACTGTGGAACATGTTGTAAAGCTGGTATCTATAGACTGTGGAACATGTTGTAAAGCTGGTATCTATAGACTGTGGAACATGTTGTAAAGCTGGTATCTATAGACTGTGGAAACATGTTGTAAAGCTGGTATCTATAGACTGTGGAACATGTTGTAAAGCTGGTATCTATAGACTGTGGAACATGTTGTAAAGCTGGTATCTATAGACTGTGGAACATGTTGTAAAGCTGGTATCTATAGACTGTGGAACATGTTGTAAAGCTGGTATCTATAGACTAACATGAAAGCTGGTATCTACAGACTGTGGAACATGTTGTAAAGCTGGTATCTATAGACTGTGGAACATGTTGTAAAGCTGGTATCTATAGACTGTGGAACATGTTGTAAAGCTGGTATAGACTGTGGAATAGTTGTACTATAGACTGGAACATGTTGTAAAGCTGGTATCTATAGACTGTGGAACATGCTGTAAAGCTGGTATCTATAGACTGTGAACATGTTGTAAAGCTGGTATCTACAGACTGTGGAACATGTTGTAAAAGCTGGTATCTATAGACTGTGGAACATGTTGTAAAGCTGGTATCTACAGACTGTGAAACATGTTGTAAAGCTGGTATCTATAGACTGTGGAACATGTTGTAAAGCTGGTATCTATAGACTGTGGAACATGTTGTAAAGCTGGTATCTACAGACTCAGGAACATGTTGTAAAGCTGGTATCTATAGACTGTGGAACATGTTGTAAAGCTGGTATCTACAGACTGTGGAACATGTTGTAAAGCTGGTATCTATAGACTGTGGAACATGTTGTAAAGCTGGTATCTATAGGCTGTGGAACATGTTGGTAAAGACTGTGGAACATGTTGTATCTATAGACTGTGAACATGTTGTAAAGCTGGTATCTACAGACTGTGGAACATGTTGTAAAGCTGGTATCTATAGACTGTGGAACATGTTGTAAAGCTGGTATCTATAGACTGTGGAACATGTTGTAAAGCTGGTATCTAGACTGTGGAACATGTTGTAAAGCTGGTATCTATAGACTGTGGAACATGTTGTAAAGCTGGTATCTATAGACTGTGGAACATGTTGTAAAGCTGGTATCTATAGACTGTGGAACATGTTGTAAAGCTGGTATCTATAGACTGTGGTTGTAAAAGCTGGTATCTATAGACTGTGGAACATGTTGTAAAGCTGGTATCTATAGACTGTGGAACATGTTGTAAAGCTGGTATCTATAGGCTGTGGAACATGTTGTAAAGCTGGTATCTATAGACTGTGGAACATGTTGTAAAAGCTGGTATCTATAGACTGTGGAACATGTTGTAAAGCTGGTATCTATAGACTGTGGAACATGTTGTAAAGCTGGTATCTATAGACTGTGGAACATGTTGTAAAGCTGGTATCTATAGACTGTGGAACATGTTGTAAAAGCTGGTATCTATAGACTGTGAACATGTTGTAAAGCTGGTATCTATAGGCTGTGGAACATGTTGTAAAGCTGGTATCTATAGACTGTGGAACATGTTGTAAAGCTGGTATCTATAGACTGTGGAACATGTTGTAAAGCTGGTATCTATAGACTGTGAACATGTTGTAAAGCTGGTATCTATAGACTGTGGAACATGTTGTAAAGCTGGTATCTATAGACTGTGGAACATGTTGTAAAGCTGGTATCTATAGACTGTGGAACATGTTGTAAAGCTGGTATCTATAGACTGTGGAACATGTTGTAAAGCTGGTATCTATAGACTGTGGAACATGTTGTAAAGCTGGTATCTATAGACTGTGGAACATGTTGTAAAGCTGGTATCTATAGACTGTGGAACATGTTGTAAAGCTGGTATCTATAGACTGTGGAACATGTTGTAAAGCTGGTATCTATAGACTGTGGAACATGTTGTAAAGCTGGTATCTATAGGCTGTGGAACATGTTGTAAAGCTGGTATCTATACACTGTGGAACATGTTGTAAAGCTGGTATCTATACACTGTGGAACATGTTGTAAAGCTGGTATCTATAGACTGTGGAACATGTTGTAAAGCTGGTATCTATAGACTGTGGAACATGTTGTAAAGCTGGTATCTATAGACTGTGGAACATGTTGTAAAGCTGGTATCTATAGACTGTGGAACATGTTGTAAAGCTGGTATCTATAGACTGTGGAACATGTTGTAAAGCTGGTATCTATAGACTGTGGAACATGTTGTAAAGCTGGTATCTATAGACTGTGGAACATGTTGTAAAGCTGGTATCTATAGACTGTGGAACATGTTGTAAAGCTGGTATCTACAGACTGTGGAACATGTTGTAAAGCTGGTATCTACAGACTGTGGAACATGTTGTAAAGCTGGTATCTATAGACTGTGGAACATGTTGTAAAGCTGGTATCTATAGACTGTGGAACATGTTGTAAAGCTGGTATCTATAGACTGTGGAACATGTTGTAAAGCTGGTATCTATAGACTGTGGAACATGTTGTAAAGCTGGTATCTATAGACTGTGGAACATGTTGTAAAGCTGGTATCTATAGACTGTGGAACATGTTGTAAAGCTGGTATCTATAGACTGTGGAACATGTTGTAAAGCTGGTATCTATAGACTGTGGAACATGTTGTAAAAGCTGGTATCTATAGACTGTGGAACATGTTGTAAAGCTGGTATCATAGACTGTGGAACATGTTGTAAAGCTGGTATCTATAGACTGTGGAACATGTTGTAAGCTGGTATCTATAGACTGTGGAACATGTTGTAAAAGCTGGTATCTATAGACTGTGGAACATGTTGTAAAGCTGGTATCTATAGACTGTGGAACATGTTGTAAAGCTGGTATCTATAGACTGTGGAACATGTTGTAAAGCTGGTAATCTATAGACTGTGGAACATGTTGTAAAGCTGGTATCTATAGACTGTGGAACATGTTGTAAAGCTGGTATCTATAGACTGTGGAACATGTTGTAAAGCTGGTATCTATAGACTGTGGAACATGTTGTAAAGCTGGTATCTATAGACTGTGGAACATGTTGTAAAGCTGGTATCTATAGACTGTGGAACATGTTGTAAAGCTGGTATCTATAGACTGTGGAACATGTTGTAAAGCTGGTATCTATAGACTGTGGAACATGTTGTAAAGCTGGTATCTATAGACTGTGGAACATGTTGTAACAAGCTGGTATCTACAGACTGAACATGTTGTAAAGCTGGTATCTACAGGCTGTGGAACATGTTGTAAAGCTGGTATCTATAGACTGTGGAACATGTTGTAAAGCTGGTATCTATAGACTGTGGAACATGTTGTAAAGCTGGTATCTATAGACTGTGGAACATGTTGTAAAGCTGGTATCTATAGACTGTGGAACATGTTGTAAAGCTGGTATCTATAGACTGTGGAACATGTTGTAAAGCTGGTATCTACAGACTGTGGAACATGTTGCAAAGCTGGTATCTATAGACTGTGGAACATGTTGTAAAGCTGGTATCTATAGACTGTGGAACATGTTGTAAAGCTGGTATCTATAGACTGTGGAACATGTTGTAAAGCTGGTATCTATAGACTGTGGAACATGTTGTAAAGCTGGTATCTATAGACTGTGGAACATGTTGTAAAGCTGGTATCTATAGACTGTGGAACATGTTGTAAAGCTGGTATCTATAGACTGTGGAACATGTTGTAAAGCTGGTATCTATAGACTGTGGAACATGTTGTAAAGCTGGTATCTATAGACTGTGGAACATGTTGTAAAGCTGGTATCTATAGACTGTGGAACATGTTGTAAAGCTGGTATCTATAGACTTATGGAACATGTTGTAAAGCTGGTATCTATAGACTGTGGAACATGTTGTAAAGCTGGTATCTATAGACTGTGGAACATGTTTGTAAAGCTGGTATCTATAGACTGTGGAACATGTTGTAAAGCTGGTATCTATAGACTGTGGAACATGTTGTAAAGTATCTCCTAACATGTTGTAAAGCTGGTATCTACAGACTGTGGAACATGTTGTAAAGCTGGTATCTATAGACTGTGGAACATGTTGTAAAGCTGGTATCTATAGACTGTGGAACATGTTGTAAAGCTGGTATCTATAGACTGTGGAACATGTTGTAAAGCTGGTATCTATAGACTGTGGAACATGTTGTAAAGCTGGTATCTATAGACTGTGGAACATGTTGTAAAGCTGGTATCTATAGACTGTGGAACATGTTGTAAAGCTGGTATCTATAGACTGTGGAACATGTTGTAAAGCTGGTATCTATAGACTGTGGAACATGTTGTAAAGCTGGTATCTATAGACTGTGGAACATGTTGTAAAGCTGGTATCTATGGAACATGTTGTAAAGCTGTATCTATAGGTGGAACATGTTGTAAAGCTGGTATCTATAGACTGTGGAACATGTTGTAAAGCTGGTATCTACAGACTGTGGAACATGTTGTAAAGCTGGTATCTATAGACTGTGGAACATGTTGTAAAGCTGGTATCTATAGACTGTGGAACATGTTGTAAAGCTGGTATCTATAGACTGTGGAACATGTTGTAAAGCTGGTATCTATAGACTGTGGAACATGTTGTAAAGCTGGTATCTATAGACTGTGGAACATGTTGTAAAGCTGGTATCTATAGACTGTGGAACATGTTGTAAAGCTGGTATCTACAGACTGTGGAACATGTTGTAAAGCTGGTATCTATAGACTGTGGAACATGTTGTAAAGCTGGTATCTATAGACTGTGGAACATGTTGTAAAGCTGGTATCTATAGACTGTGGAACATGTTGTAAAGCTGGTATCTATAGACTGTGGAACATGTTGTAAAGCTGGTATCTATAGACTGTGGAACATGTTGTAAAGCTGGTATCTATAGACTGTGGAACATGTTGTAAAGCTGGTATCTATAGACTGTGGAACATGTTGTGCTTAAAGCTGGTATCTATAGACTATATCTATAGACTGTGGAACATGTTGTAAAGCTGGTATCTATAGACTGTGGAACATGTTGTAAAGCTGGTATCTATAGACTGTGGAACATGTTGTAAAGCTGGTATCTATAGACTGTGGAACATGTTGTAAAGCTGGTATCTATAGACTGTGGAACATGTTGTAAAGCTGGTATCTACAGACTGTGGAACATGTTGTAAAGCTGGTATCTATAGACTGTGGAACATGTTGTGGTATCTATAGACTGTGGAACATGTTGTAAAGCTGGTATCTATAGACTGTGGAACATGTTGTAAAGCTGGTATCTATAGACTGTGGAACATGTTGTAAAGCTGGTATCTATAGACTGTGGAACATGTTGTAAAGCTGGTATCTATAGACTGTGGAACATGTTGTAAAGCTGGTATCTATAGACTGTGGAACATGTTGTAAAAGCTGGTATCTATAGACTGTGGAACATGTTGTAAAGCTGGTATCTATAGACTGTGGAACATGTTGTAAAGCTGGTATCTATAGACTGTGGAACATGTTGTAAAAGCTGGTATCTATAGACTGTGGAACATGTTGTAAAGCTGGTATCTATAGACTGTGGAACATGTTGTAAAGCTGGTATCTATAGACTGTGGAACATGTTGTAAAGCTGGTATCTAGACTGTGGAACATGTTGTAAAGCTGGTATCTATAGACTGTGGAACATGTTGTAAAGCTGGTATCTACAGACTGTGAGACTGGTGGAACATGTTGTAAAGACTGGGAACATCTGGTATCTCCAGACTGTGGAACATGTTGTAAAGCTGGTATCTATAGACTGTGGAACATGTTTAAAGCTGGTATCTACAGACTGTGGGAACATGTTGTAAAGCTGGTATCTACAGACTGTATCTATAGACTGAACATGTTGTAAAGCTGGTATCTATAGACTGTGAACATGTTGTAAAGCTGGTATCTATAGACTGTGGAACATGTTGTAAAGCTGGTATCTATAGACTGTGGAACATGTTGTAAAGCTGGTATCTATAGACTGTGGAACATGTTGTAAAGCTGGTATCTATAGACTGTGGAACATGTTGTAAAGCTGGTATCTATAGACTGTGGAACATGTTGTAAAGCTGGTATCTATAGACTGTGGAACATGTTGTAAAGCTGGTATCTACAACATGACTGTGGAACATGTTGTAAAGCTGGTATCTATAGACTGTGGAACATGTTGTAAAGCTGGTATCTATAGACTGTGGAACATGTTGTAAAGCTGGTATCTACAGACTGTGGAACATGTTGTAAAGCTGGTATCTATAGACTGTGGAACATGTTGTAAAGCTGGTATCTATAGACTGTGGAACATGTTGGAACATGTTGTAAAGTGCTGGTATCTATAGACTGTGGAACATGTTGTAAAGCTGGCATCTATAGACTGTGGAACATGTTGTAAAGCTGGTATCTATAGATCTTGGTATCTATAGTGGAACATGTTGTATCTAAGACTGGTATCTACAGACTGTGGAACATGTTGTAAAGCTGGTATCTATAGACTGTGGAACATGTTGTAAAGCTGGTATCTATAGACTGTGGAACATGTTGTAAAGCTGGTATCTATAGACTGTGGAACATGTTGTAAAGCTGGTATCTATAGACTGTGGAACATGTTGTAAATCTGGTATCTATAGACTGTGGAACATGTTGTAAAGCTGGTATCTATAGACTGTGGAACATGTTGTAAAGCTGGTATCTATAGACTGTGGAACATGTTGTACATAGACTGTGGAACATTTGTTTTCCTGAATCAGACTGTCAGAACATGTTGTAAAAGCTGGTCATAATCACTTCCAAACTGTCAACCTCTATAGACTGTGGAACACTCACACTCAAGCTGGTATCTACCAACTGTGCATGTTGTAAATCTGGACACAAACAACATGTTGTACACTGGTACACACATTACCAATGTTGTCAACCTCAGACACAAACACACCTCACACTCACACACATTACCAATACTGTCAACCTCAGACACAATGAACACTCATAATCACATTACCAAAACTGTCAACCTCAGACACAAACACACTCACACTCACACACATTACCAATACTGTCAACCTCAGACACAAACACACTCACACTCACACACATTACCAATACTGTCAACCTCAGACACAAACACACTCACACTCACACACATTACCAATACTGTCAACCTCAGACACAAACACACTCACACACACACACATTACCAATACTGTCAACCTCAGACACAAACACACTCACACTCACACACATTACCAATACTGTCAACCTCAGACACAAACACACTCACACTCACACACATTACCAATACTGTCAACCTCAGACACAAACACACTCACACTCACACACATTACCAATACTGTCAACCTCAGACACAAACACACTCACACTCACACACACACACATTACCAATACTGTCAACCTCAGACACAAACACACTCACACTCACACACATTACCAATACTGTCAACCTCAGACACAAACACACTCACACTCACACACATTACCAATACTGTCAACCACACTCACACTCACACACATTACCAATACTGTCACCTCAGACAAACACACTCACACTCACACATTACCAATGCTGTCAACCTCAGACACAAACACACTCACACTCACACACATTACCAATACTGACACAAACACACTCAACCTCAGACACAAAACACACTCACACTCACACACATTACCAATACTGTCAACCTCAGACACAAACACACTCACACTCACACACATTACCAATACTGTCAACCTCAGACACAAACACACTCACACTCACACACAAACACACTTACCAATACTGTCAACCTCAGACACAAACACACTCACACTCACACACATTACCAATACTGTCAACCTCAGACACAAACACACTCACACTCACACACATTACCAATACTGTCAACCTCAGACACAAACACACTCCACACTCACACACATTACCAATACTGTCAACCTCAGACACAAACACACTCACACTCACACACATTACCAATACTGTCAACCTCAGACACAAACACACTCACACTCACACACATTACCAATATCTGTCAACCTCAGACACAAACACACTCACACTCACACATTACCAATACTGTCAACCTCAGACACAAACACACTCACACTCACACATTACCAATACTGTCAACCTCAGACACAAAACACACTCACACTCACACACACACACCAATACTGTCAACCTCAGACACAAACACACTCACACTCACACATTACCAATACTGTCAACCTCAGACACAAACACACTCACACTCACACACACACCAATACTGTCAACCTCAGACACAAACACACCACACTCACACACATTACCAATACTGTCAACCTCAGACACAAACACACTCACACTCACACACATTACCAATACTGTCAACCTCAGACACAAACACACTCACACTCACACACATTACCAATACTGTCAACCTCAGACACAAACACACTCACACTCACACACACATTACCAATACTGTCAACCTCAGACACAAACACACTCACACTCACACACATTACCAATACTACTGTCAACCTCAGACACAAACACTCACTCACACTTACCAATACAACCCTCGGACACAAACACACTTCACACACATTACCAATGTCAACCTCAGACACAAACACACTCACACTCACACACACACACATTACCAATACTGTCAACCTCAGACACAAACACACTCACACTCACACACATTACCAATACTGTCAACCTCAGACACAAAACACACTTTACCAATACTGTCAACCTCAGACACAAACACACTCACACTCACACACATTACCAATACTGTCAACCTCAGACACAAACACACTCACACTCACACATTACCAATACTGTCAACCTCAGACACAAACACACTCACACTCACACACATTACCAATACTGACAACCTCAGGCACAAACACACTCACACACACACACATTACCAATACTGTCAACCTCAGACACAAACACACTCACACTCACACACATTACCATACTGTCAACCTCAGGCACACAACCTACACTCACACACATTACCACTGTCAACTCAGACACAAACACACCACACACATTACCAATACTGTCAACCTCAGACACAAACACACTCACACTCACAACACATTACCAATACTGTCAACCTCAGACACAAACACACTCACACTCACACACATTACCAAATACTGTCAACCAGGCACAAACACACTCACACTCACACACATTACCAATACTGTCAACCTCAGACACAAACACACTCACACACATTACCAATACTGTCAACCTCAGACACAAACACACTCACACACACACATTACCAATACTGTCAACCTCAGACACAAACACACTCACACTCACACACATTACCAAAACTGTCAACCTCAGACACAAACACACTCCTTTACCAATGCTGTCAACCTCAGACACAAACACACACTCACACTCACACACATTACCAATACTGTCAACCTCAGACACAAACACACTCACACTCACACACATTACCAATACTGTCAACCTCAGACACAAACACACTCACACTCACACACATTACCAATACTGTCAACCTCAGACACAAACACACTCACACTCACACACATTACCAATACTGTCAACCTCAGACACAAACACACTCACACTCACACACATTACCAATACTGTCAACCTCAGACACAAACACACTCACACTCACACACACATTACCAATACTGTCAACCTCAGACAAACACACTCACACTCACACACATTACCAAATACTGTCAACCTCAGACACAAACACACCACACTCACACACATTACCAATACTGTCAACCTCAGGCACAAACACACCCACACTCACACACATTACCAATACCGTCAACCTCAGACACAAACACACTCACACTCACACACATC
>NW_027036361.1:0-13841 GCF_034236695.1 Oncorhynchus nerka | reverse complement strand
GCCACTTTCCTGTTCAAGCACATTACAACATGTCTTATGGACCCGCTGCGCCACTTTCCTGTTCAAGCACATTACAACATGTCTTATGGACCCGCTGTGCCACTTTCCTGTTCAAGCACATTACAACATGTCTTATGGACCCGCTGTGCCACTTTCCTGTTCAAGCACATTACAACATGTCTTATGGACCCGCTGTGCATTTCCTGTTCAAGCACATTACAACATGTCTTATGGACCCGCTGTGCCACTTTCCTGTTCAAGCACATTACAACATGTCTTATGGACCCGCTGAAAATAATGATGTAATATGTCAGGGAGATATCTATACTGTAGCTGAGAAAGTAATACTAAGTGTATGTTGTGTCGTAAGCTGTTAGTAGCCCATGTTCCTCGCCCTAATAATTTGGTCTGTTTTCACCGTTTGTGGCCGTTGTGTGCTTGTTTGCAACTTTTTATGTACAGCTTTGACAGTGCTACTGATAGTAGTGGTGGCGCTTGGCTTTGACAGTGCTGATAGTAGTGGTGGCGCTTGGCTTTGACAGTGCTACTGATAGTAGTGGTGGCGCTTGGCTTTGACAGTGCTGATAGTAGTGGTGGCGCTTGGCTTTGACAGTGCTACTGATAGTAGTGGTGGCGCTTGGCTTTGACAGTGCTACTGATAGTAGTGGTGGCGCTTGGCTTTGACAGTGCTGATAGTAGTGGTGTTGCTTGGCTTTGACAGTGCTACTACTAGTCAGCACTGGCGCCAACGCCAGTGCTACTGATCAGTGGCACAGTGCTGAAGTAGCTGTACATAAAGTAGTTGCAAACAAGCACTTGGCCACAAACGGTGATAGTAGTGGTGGCGCTTGGCTTTGACAGTGCTACTGCTAGTAGTGGTGTTGCTTGGCTTTGACAGTGCTGATAGTAGTGGTGTTGCTTGGCTTTGACAGTGCTGATAGTAGTGGTGTTGCTTGGCTTTGACAGTGCTACTGATAGTAGTGGTGGCGCTTGGCTTTGACAGTGCTACTGATAGTAGTGGTGGCGCTTGGCTTTGACAGTGCTACTGATAGTAGTGGTGGCGCTTGGCTTTGACAGTGCTACTGATAGTAGTGGTGTTGCTTGGCTTTGACAGTGCTGATAGTAGTGGTGGCGCTTGGCTTTGACAGTGCTGCTAGTAGTGCTGATAGTAGTGGTGTTGCTTGGCTTTGACAGTGCTACTGATAGTAGTGGTGTTGCTTGGCTTTGACAGTGCAGATAGTAGTGGTGGCGCTTGGCTTTGACAGTGCTGCTGATAGTAGTGACGGCGCTTGGCTTTGACAGTGCTACTGATAGTAGTGGTGGCGCTTGGCTTTGACAGTGCTACTGATAGTAGTGGTGTTGCTTGGCTTTGACAGTGCTGATAGTAGTGGTGGCGCTTGGCTTTGACAGTGCTACTGATAGTAGTGGTGTTGCTTGGCTTTGACAGTGCAGATAGTAGTGGTGGCGCTTGGCTTTGACAGTGCTACTGATAGTAGTGGTGTTGCTTGGCTTTGACAGTGCTGATAGTAGTGGTGTTGCTTGGCTTTGACAGTGCAGATAGTAGTGGTGTTGCTTGGCTTTGACAGTGCTGATAGTAGTGGTGGCGCTTGGCTTTGTCAGTGCTACTGATAGTAGTGGTGGCGCTTGGCTTTGACAGTGCTACTGATAGTAGTGGTGGCGCTTGGCTTTGACAGTGCTACTGATAGTAGTGGTGTTGCTTGGCTTTGACAGTGCTACTGATAGTAGTGGTGTTGCTTGGCTTTGACAGTGCTGATAGTAGTGGTGGCGCTTGGCTTTGACAGTGCTACTGATAGTAGTGGTGGCGCTTGGCTTTGACAGTGCTGATAGTAGTGGTGTTGCTTGGCTTTGACAGTGCTACTGATAGTAGTGGTGGCGCTTGGCTTTGACAGTGCTGAAAGTAGTGGTGGCGCTTGGCTTTGACAGTGCTACTGATAGTAGTGGTGGCGCTTGGCTTTGACAGTGCTACTGATAGTAGTGGTGGCGCTTGGCTTTGACAGTGCTGATAGTAGTGGTGTTGCTTGGCTTTGACAGTGCTACTACTATCAGCACTGTCAAAGACAGTGCTACTGACAGTAGCACTGTCAAAGTGGTGACATTGAAATAGTAGTGGTGCAAACAAGTACACAACTGATAGCCACAAACGGTGATAGTAGTGGTGGCGCTTGGCTTTGACAGTGCTACTGCTAGTAGTGGTGTTGCTTGGCTTTGACAGTGCTGATAGTAGTGGTGTTGCTTGGCTTTGACAGTGCTGATAGTAGTGGTGTTGCTTGGCTTTGACAGTGCTACTGATAGTAGTGGTGGCGCTTGGCTTTGACAGTGCTACTGATAGTAGTGGTGGCGCTTGGCTTTGACAGTGCTACTGATAGTAGTGGTGGCGCTTGGCTTTGACAGTGCTACTGATAGTAGTGGTGTTGCTTGGCTTTGACAGTGCTGATAGTAGTGGTGGCGCTTGGCTTTGACAGTGCTGCTAGTAGTGCTGATAGTAGTGGTGTTGCTTGGCTTTGACAGTGCTACTGATAGTAGTGGTGTTGCTTTGACAGTGCTTTGACAGTGCACTGATAGTAGTGGTGGCGCTTGGCATTTTGACAGTGCTGCTTTGACAGTGCTGTGGTGTTGCTTGGCTTTGACAGTGCCACTGATAGTAGTGGTGGCGCTTGGCTTTGACAGTGCTACTGAGTAGTAGTGGTGGTTTGCGCTTTGACAGTGCTTAGTAGACAGTGCTACTGATAGTAGTGGTGGCGCTTGGCTTTGACAGTGCTACTGATAGTAGTGGTGCTTGCTTGTGCTACTGATAGTAGTGGTGGGCTTTGACAGTGCTACTGATAGTAGTGGTGTTGCTTGGCTTTGACAGTGCTAGATAGTAGTGGTGGCGCTTGGCTTTGACAGTGCTACTGATAGTAGTGGTGTTGGTGGCGCTTGGCTTTGACAGTGCTGATAGTAGTGGTGTTGCGCTTGGCTTTGACAGTGCAGATAGTAGTGGTGTTGCTTGGCTTTGACAGTGCTGATAGTAGTGGTGGCGCTTGGCTTTGTCAGTGCTACTGATAGTAGTGGTGGCGCTTGGCTTTGACAGTGCTACTGATAGTAGTGGTGGCGCTTGGCTTTGACAGTGCTACTGATAGTAGTGGTGGCGCTTGGCTTTGACAGTGCTACTGATAGTAGTGGTGTTGCTTGGCTTTGACAGTGCTACTGATAGTAGTGGTGTTGCTTGGCTTTGACAGTGCTGATAGTAGTGGTGTTGCTTGGCTTTGACAGTGCTGATAGTAGTGGTGGCGCTTGGCTTTGACAGTGCTACTGATAGTAGTGGTGGCGCTTGGCTTTGACAGTGCTGATAGTAGTGGTGTTGCTTGGCTTTGACAGTGCTACTGATAGTAGTGGTGGCGCTTGGCTTTGACAGTGCTGAAAGTAGTGATGGCGCTTGGCTTTGACAGTGCTGATAGTAGTGGTGGCGCTTGGCTTTGACAGTGCTACTGATAGTAGTGGTGGCGCTTGGCTTTGACAGTGCTGATAGTAGTGGTGTTGCTTGGCTTTGACAGTGCTACTGATAGTAGTGGTGGCGCTTGGCTTTGACAGTGCTACTGATAGTAGTGGTGGCGCTTGGCTTTGACAGTGCTACTGATAGTAGTGGTGTTGCTTGGCTTTGACAGTGCTGATAGTAGTGGTGTTGCTTGGCTTTGACAGTGCTACTGATAGTAGTGGTGGCGCTTGGCTTTGACAGTACTGATAGTAGTGGTGTTGCTTGGCTTTGACAGTGCAGATAGTAGTGGTGTTGCTTGGCTTTGACAGTGCTACTGATAGTAGTGGTGTTGCTTGGCTTTGACAGTGCTGATAGTAGTGGTGTTGCTTGGCTTTGACAGTGCTGATAGTAGTGGTGTTGATTGGCTTTGACAGTGCTACTGATAGTAGTGGTGGCGCTTGGCTTTGACAGTACTGATAGTAGTGGTGTTGCTTGGCTTTGACAGTGTTGATAGTAGTGGTGTTGCTTCGCTTTGACAGTGCTACTGATAGTAGTGGTGGCGCTTGGCTTTGACAGTGCTGATAGTAGTGGTGTTGCTTGGCTTTGACAGTGCTGATAGTAGTGGTGTTGCTTGGCTTTGACAGTGCTACTGATAGTAGTGGTGTTGCTTGGCTTTGACAGTGCTACTGATAGTAGTGGTGTTGCTTGGCTTTGACAGTGCTGATAGTAGTGGTGGCGCTTGGCTTTGACAGTGCTACTGATAGTAGTGGTGGCGCTTGGCTTTGACAGTGCTACTGATAGTAGTGGTGGTGCTTGGCTTTGACAGTGCTACTGATAGTAGTGGTGGTGCTTGGCTTTGACAGTGCTACTGATAGTAGTGGTGTTGCTTGGCTTTGACAGTGCTGATAGTAGTGGTGTTGCTTGGCTTTGACAGTGCTGATAGTAGTGGTGGTGCTTGGCTTTGACAGTGCTACTGATAGTAGTGGTGGCGCTTGGCTTTGACAGTGCTACTGATAGTAGTGGTGTTGCTTGGCTTTGACAGTGTTGATAGTAGTGGTGGCGCTTGGCTTTGACAGTGCTACTGATAGTAGTGGTGGCGCTTGGCTTTGACAGTGCTACTGCTAGTAGTGGTGTTGCTTGGCTTTGACAGTGCTGATAGTAGTGGTGTTGCTTGGCTTTGACAGTGCTACTGATAGTAGTGGTGTTGCTTGGCTTTGTGCTGACAGTGGTGGCGCAGCTGACAGTGCTGATAGTAGTGGTGGCTGATAGTAGTGGCTGATAGTAGTGGTGTTGCTTGGCTTTGACAGTGCTACTGGTAGCTTGGCTTTGACAGTGCTACTGGTGTTGCTTGAGTGGTGGCGCTTGGCTTTGACAGTGCTGATAGTAGTGGTGTTGCTTGGCTGACAGTGCTAGTGGTGGCGCTTGGCTTTGACAGTGCTGATAGTAGTGGTGTTTGCTTGGCTTTGACAGTGCTGATAGTAGTGGTGTTGCTTGGCTTTGACAGTGCTGATAGTAGTGGTGGCGCTTGGCTTTGACAGTGCTACTGATAGTAGTGGTGGCGCTTGGCTTGGCTTTGACAGTGCTACTGATAGTAGTGGTGTTGCTTGGCTTTGACAGTGCTACTGATAGTAGTGCTGATAGTTGGTGTTGATTAGCTTTGACAGTGCTGATAGTAGTGGTGGCGCTTGGCTTTGACAGTGCTGATAGTAGTGGTGTTGCTGATAGTAGTGGTGTTGCTTGGCTTTGACAGTGCTGATAGTAGTGGTGTTGCTTGGCTTTGACAGTGCTACTGATAGTAGTGGTGTTGCTTGGCTTTGACAGTGCTACTGCTAGTAGTGGTGGCGCTTGGCTTTGACAGTGCTACTGCTACTAGTGGTGGCGCTTGGCTTTGACAGTGCTACTGATAGTAGTGGTGGCGCTTGGCTTTGACAGTGCTACTGATAGTAGTGGTGTTGCTTGGCTTTGACAGTGCTACTGATAGTAGTGGTGTTGCTTGGCTTTGACAGTGCTACTGATAGTAGTGGTGTTGCTTGGCTTTGACAGTGCTACTGATAGTGGTGGTGGCTTTGACAGTGCTGATAGTAGTGGTGGTGCTTGGCTTTGACAGTGCTACTGCTAGTAGTGGTGGCGCTGATAGATAGTGGTGTTGCTTGGCTTTGACAGTGCTACTGATAGTAGTGGTGTTGCTTGGCTTTGACAGTGCTGATAGTAGTGGTGTTGCTTGGCTTTGACAGTGCTGATAGTAGTGGTGTTGCTTGGCTTTGACAGTGCTGATAGTAGTGGTGTTGCTTGGCTTTGACAGTGCTGATAGTAGTGGTGTTGCTTGGCTTTGACAGTGCTACTGATAGTAGTGGTGTTGCTTGGCTTTGACAGTGCTACTAGTGGTGTTGCTAGTAGTGCTGATAGTAGTGGTGTTGCTTAGCTTTGACAGTGCTACTGATAGTAGTGGTGGCGCTTTGACAGTGCTGATAGTAGTGGTGGCGCTTTGACAGTGCTACTGATAGTAGTGGTGGCGCTTGGCTTTGACAGTGCTTGACAGTGCTGATAGTAGTGGTGTTTGCTTGGCTTTGACAGTGCTACTGATAGTAGTGGTGTTGCTTGGCTTTGACAGTGCTTTGACAGTGCTTGACAGTGATAGTAGTGGTGTTGCTTGGCTTTGACTGCTACTGACAGTGCTACTGATAGTAGTGGTGGCGCTTGGCTTTGACAGTGCTGATAGTAGTGGTGTTGCTTGGCTTTGACAGTGCTACTGATAGTAGTGGTGTTGCTTGGCTTTGACAGTGCTGATAGTAGTGGTGTTGCTTGGCTTTGACAGTGCTACTGATAGTAGTGGTGTTGCTTGGCTTTGACAGTGCTACTGATAGTAGTGGTGTTGCTTGGCTTTGACAGTGCTACTGATAGTATAGTAGTGGTGTTGCTTGGCTTTGACAGTGCTGATAGTAGTGGTGTTGCTTGGCTTTGACAGTGCTGATAGTAGTGGTGTTGCTTGGCTTTGACAGTGCTGATAGTAGTGGTGTTGCTTGGCTTTGACAGTGCTACTGTGGTGTTGTTGGCATAGTAGTGGTGTTGCTTGGCTTTGACAGTGCTACTGATAGTAGTGGTGGCGCTTGGCTTTGACAGTGCTGATAGTAGTGGTGGCGCTTGGCTTTGACAGTGCTACTGATAGTAGTGGTGTTGCTTGGCTTTGACAGTGCTACTGATAGTAGTGGTGTTGCGGCTTGGCTTTGACAGTGCTGATAGTAGTGGTGTTGCTTGGCTTTGACAGTGCTACTGATAGTGGTGTTGCAGTGCTACTGAGTGTGGTGTTGTAGCGCTACTGATAGTAGTGGTGTTGGCTTTGACAGTGCTACTGATAGTAGTGGTGTTGCTTGGCTGTGCTACTGAAGTAGTGGTGTTGCTTGGACAAACAGTGACAACTGAAGTAGTGGTGTTGCCACAAACGTGCTGATAGTAGTGGTGGCGCTTGGCTTTGACAGTGCTACTGATAGTAGTGGTGTTGCTTGGCTTTGACAGTGCTGATAGTAGTGGTGTTGCTTGGCTTTGACAGTGCTGATAGTAGTGGTGTTGCTTGGCTTTGACAGTGCTACTGATAGTAGTGGTGGCGCTTGGCTTTGACAGTGCTACTGATAGTAGTGGTGGCGCTTGGCTTTGACAGTGCTACTGATAGTAGTGGTGGCGCTTGGCTTTGACAGTGCCACTGATAGTAGTGGTGTTGCTTGGCTTTGACAGTGCTGATAGTAGTGGTGGCGCTTGGCTTTGACAGTGCTGCTAGTAGTGCTGATAGTAGTGGTGTTGCTTGGCTTTTGACAGTGCTACTGATAGTAGTGGTGTTGCTTGGCTTTGACAGTGCTGATAGTAGTGGTGTTGCTTGGCTTTGACAGTGCTGATAGTAGTGGTGTTGCTTGGCTTTGACAGTGCTACTGATAGTAGTGGTGGCGCTTAGTAGTGGTGGCGCTTTGACAGTGCTACTGATAGTAGTGGTGTTGCTTGGCTTTGACAGTGCTGATAGTAGTGGTGGCGCTTGGCTTTGATAGTAGTGCTACTGATAGTAGTGGTGTTGCTTGGCTTTGACAGTGCAGATAGTAGTGGTGGCGCTTGGCTTTGACAGTGCTACTGATAGTAGTGGTGTTGCTTGGCTTTGACAGTGCTGATAGTAGTGGTGTTGCTTGGCTTTGACAGTGCAGATAGTAGTGGTGTTGCTTGGCTTTGACAGTGCTGATAGTAGTGGTGGCGCTTGGCTTTGTCAGTGCTACTGATAGTAGTGGTGGCGCTTGGCTTTGACAGTGCTACTGATAGTAGTGGTGGCGCTTGGCTTTGACAGTGCTACTGATAGTAGTGGTGTTGCTTGGCTTTGACAGTGCTACTGATAGTAGTGGTGTTGCTTGGCTTTGACAGTGCTGATAGTAGTGGTGGCGCTTGGCTTTGACAGTGCTACTGATAGTAGTGGTGGCGCTTGGCTTTGACAGTGCTGATAGTAGTGGTGTTGCTTGGCTTTGACAGTGCTACTGATAGTAGTGGTGGCGCTTGGCTTTGACAGTGCTGAAAGTAGTGGTGGCGCTTGGCTTTGACAGTGCTACTGATAGTAGTGGTGGCGCTTGGCTTTGACAGTGCTACTGATAGTAGTGGTGTTACTTGGCTTTGACAGTGCTGATAGTAGTGGTGTTGCTTGGCTTTGACAGTGCTGATACTATCAGCACTGTCAAAGCAGTACTGATCAGTAGCACTGTCAAAGCTGTACATAAAAGTTGCACAGTGCTACGGCCACAAACGGTGATAGTAGTGGTGGCGCTTGGCTTTGACAGTGCTACTGCTAGTAGTGGTGGCGCTTGGCTTTGACAGTGCTGATAGTAGTGGTGTTGCTTGGCTTTGACAGTGCTGATAGTAGTGGTGTTGCTTGGCTTTGACAGTGCTACTGATAGTAGTGGTGGCGCTTGGCTTTGACAGTGCTACTGATAGTAGTGGTGGCGCTTGGCTTTGACAGTGCTACTGATAGTAGTGGTGGCGCTTGGCTTTGACAGTGCTACTGATAGTAGTGGTGTTGCTTGGCTTTGACAGTGCTGATAGTAGTGGTGGCGCTTGGCTTTGACAGTGCTGCTAGTAGTGCTGATAGTAGTGGTGTTGCTTGGCTTTGACAGTGCTACTGATAGTAGTGGTGTTGCTTGGCTTTGACAGTGCAGATAGTAGTGGTGGCGCTTGGCTTTGACAGTGCTGCTGATAGTAGTGACGGCGCTTGGCTTTGACAGTGCTACTGATAGTAGTGGTGGCGCTTGGCTTTGACAGTGCTACTGATAGTAGTGGTGGCGCTTGGCTTTGACAGTGCTGATAGTAGTGGTGGCGCTTGGCTTTGACAGTGCTACTGATAGTAGTGGTGTTGCTTGGCTTTGACAGTGCAGATAGTAGTGGTGGCGCTTGGCTTTGACAGTGCTACTGATAGTAGTGGTGTTACTTGGCTTTGACAGTGCTGATAGTAGTGGTGTTGCTTGGCTTTGACAGTGCAGATAGTAGTGGTGTTGCTTGGCTTTGACAGTGCTGATAGTAGTGGTGGCGCTTGGCTTTGTCAGTGCTACTGATAGTAGTGGTGACAGTGCTGCTGATAGTAGTGGTGGCGCTTGGCTTTGACAGTGCTACTGATAGTAGTGGTGGCGCTTGGCTTTGACAGTGCTACTGATAGTAGTGGTGGCGCTTGGCTTTGACAGTGCTACTGATAGTAGTGGTGTTGCTTGGCTTTGACAGTGCTACTGATAGTAGTGGTGTTGCTTGGCTTTGACAGTGCTGATAGTAGTGGTGGCGCTTGGCTTTGACAGTGCTACTGATAGTAGTGGTGGCGCTTGGCTTTGACAGTGCTGATAGTAGTGGTGTTGCTTGGCTTTGACAGTGCTACTGATAGTAGTGGTGGCGCTTGGCTTTGACAGTGCTGAAAGTAGTGATGGCGCTTGGCTTTGACAGTGCTGATAGTAGTGGTGGCGCTTGGCTTTGACAGTGCTACTGATAGTAGTGGTGGCGGCTTTGACAGTGCTGATGACAGTGCTGATAGTAGTGGTGTTGCTTGGCTTTGACAGTGCTACTGATAGTAGTGGTGGCGCTTGGCTTTGACAGTGCTACTGATAGTAGTGGTGGCGCTTGGCTTTGACAGTGCTACTGTGCTACTGATAGTAGTGGTGTTGCTTGGCTTTGACAGTGCTACTGATAGTAGTGGTGTTGCTTGGCTTTGACAGTGCTACTGATAGTAGTGGTGTTGCTTGGCTTTGACAGTGCTACTGATAGTAGTGGTGTTGCTTGGCTTTGACAGTGCTGATAGTAGTGGTGTTGTTGGCTTTGACAGTGCTACTGATAGTAGTGGTGGCGCTTGGCTTTGACAGTGGATAGTTGGTGTTGCTTGGCTTTGACAGTGCTGATAGTAGTGGTGTTGCTTGGCTTTGACAGTGCTACTGATAGTAGTGGTGGCTTGGCTTTGACAGTGCTGATAGTAGTGGTGTTGCTTGGCTTTGACAGTGCTGATAGTAGTGGTGTTGCTTGGCTTTGACAGTGCTTGATAGTAGACAGTGCTGGTAGTAGTGGTGTTGCTTGGCTTTGACAGTGCTACTGATAGTAGTGGTGGCGCTTGGCTTTGACAGTGCTGATAGTAGTGGTGTTGCTTGGCTTTGACAGTGCTGATAGATAGTGGTGTTGCTTGGCTTTGACAGTGCTACTGATAGTAGTTGGTGTTGCTAGTAGTGGTGTTGCTTTGACAGTGCTACTGATAGTAGTGGTGGTGCTTGGCTTTGACTGATGATAGTAGTGGTGTTGCTTGGCTTTGACAGTGCTACTGATAGTAGTGGTGTTGCTTGGCTTTGACAGTGCTGATAGTAGTGGTGGCGCTTGGCTTTGACAGTGCTACTGATAGTAGTGGTGTTGCTTGGCTTTGACAGTGCTACTGATAGTAGTGGTGTTGTGGCTTTGACAGTGCTAGATAGTAGTGGTGTTGCTTGGCTTTGACAGTGCTGAGTAGTGGTGGCGCTTGGCTGACAGTGCTACTGGTGTTGCGCTTGGCTTTGACAGTGCTGATAGTAGTGGTGGCGCTTGGCTTTGACAGTGCTGATAGCTGGTTTGACAGTGCTGATAGTAGTGGTAGTAGTGGTGGCTTGGCTTTGACAGTGCTGCTGATAGTAGTGGTGGCGACTGCTGATAGTAGTGGTGTTGCTTTGACAGTGCTAGTGTGGTAGTAGTGGTGTTGGTGGCGCTTGGCTTTGACAGTGTTGATAGTAGTGGTGGCGCTTGGCTTTGACAGTGCTACTGATAGTAGTGGTGGCGCTTGGCTTTGTGCTACTGATGTAGTGGTGGCGCTTGGCTTTGACAGTGCTACTGCTAGTAGTGGTGTTGCTTGGCTTTGACAGTGCTGATAGTAGTGGTGTTGCTTGGCTTTGACAGTGCTGACAGTGCTGCTACTGATAGTAGTAGTGGTGTTGTGCTGATAGTAGTGGTGTTGCTTGGCTGACAGTGCTACTGATAGTAGTGGTGGCGCTTGGCTTTGACAGTGCTGACTGCTATAGTAGTGGTGGCGCTTGGCTTTGACAGTGCTACTGATAGTAGTGGTGGCTTGGCTTTGACAGCTACTGATAGACAGTTGGCTTTGACAGTGATAGTAGTGGTGTTGCTTGGCTTTGACAGTGCTACTGATAGTAGTGGTGTTGCTTGGCTTTGACAGTGCTGATAGTAGTGGTGTTGCGGCTTGGTAGTGGTGGCTTTGACAGTGCTAGTAGTGGTGGCGCTTGGCTTTGACTGCTACTGATAGTGTGGTGGCGCTGCTTTGACAGTGCTGATAGTAGTGGTGTTGCTTGGCTTTGACAGTGCTGATGAGTGGTGTTGAGTACAGTGCTACTGATAGTAGTGGTGGCTTGGCTTTGACAGTGCTACTGATAGTAGTGGTGTTGCTTGGCTTTGACAGTGCTGATAGTAGTGGTGTTGCTTGGCTTTGACAGTGCTTTGACAGTGCTGACTGCTGATAGTAGTGGTGTTGCTTGGCGACAGTGCTGATAGTAGTGGTGTTGCTTGGCTTTGACAGTGCTACTGATAGTAGTGGTGTTGCTTGGCTTTGACAGTGCTACTGATAGTAGTGGTGTTGACAGTGCTGGCTTTGACAGTGCTGATAGTAGTGGTGGCGCTTGGCTGACAGTGCTACTGATAGTAGTGGTGTTGCTTGGCTTTGACAGTGCTTGATAGTAGTGGTGGTGCTTGGCTTACTGACAGTGCTACTGATGTGGTGTTGCTTGGCTGCTGATAGTAGTGGTGTTGCTTGGCTTTGACAGTGCTGACAGTGCTACTGATAGTAGTGGTGGCGCTTGGCTTTGACAGTGCTACTGATAGTAGTGGTGTTTTGACTTGGATTTGACAGTGCTGATAGTAGTGGTGTTGCTTTGGCTTTGACAGTGTGGTGGTGCTTGCTTTGACTGATAGTAGTGGTGTTGCTTGGCTTTGACAGTGCTGATAGTAGTGGTGTTGCTTGCTTTGGTGCTTTGACAGTGCTACTGACAGTACTGTAGTGGTGGCGCTTGGCTTTGACAGTGCTACTGATAGTAGTGGTGGCGCTTGGCTTTGACAGTGCTGATAGTAGTGGTGTTGCTTGGCTTTGACAGTGCTACTGATAGTAGTGGTGTTGCTTGGCTTTGACAGTGCTGATAGTAGTGGTGTTGCTTGGCTTTGACAGTGCTGATAGTAGTGGTGTTGCTTGGCTTTGACAGTGCTACTGATAGTAGTGGTGTTGCTTGGCTTTGACAGTGCTACTGCTAGTAGTGGTGTTGCTTGGCTTTGACAGTGCTACTGCTACTAGTGGTGGCGCTTGGCTTTGACAGTGCTACTGATAGTAGTGGTGGCGCTTGGCTTTGACAGTGCTGATAGTAGTGGTGTTGCTTGGCTTTGACAGTGCTACTGATAGTAGTGGTGTTGCTTGGCTTTGACAGTGCTGATAGTAGTGGTGTTGCTTGCTTTGACGAGTGCTACTGATAGTGCTTGGCTTTGATACCTGCTACTGCTAGTGGTGTTGCTTGGCTTTGACAGTGCTACTGATAGTAGTGGTGGCGCTTGGCTTTGACAGTGCTACTGATAGTAGTGGTGGCGGCTTTGACAGTGCTACTGCTAGTAGTGGTGTTGCTTGGCTTTGACAGTGCTGATAGTAGTGGTGTTGCTTGGCTTTGACAGTGCTACTGATAGTAGTGGTGTTGCTTGGCTTTGACAGTGCTACTGCTAGTAGTGGTGTTGCTTGGCTTGCTACTGCTACTAGTGGTGTTTGCGCTTGGCTGACAGTGCTACTGATAGTAGTGGTGTTGCTTGGCTTTGACAGTGCTGATAGTAGTGGTGTTGCTTGGCTTTGACAGTGCTACTGCTAGTAGTGGTTGGCTTTGACAGTGCTACTGATAGTAGTGGTGTTGCTTGGCTTTGACAGTGCTACTGATAGTAGTGGTGTTGCTTGGCTTTGACAGTGCTACTGATAGTAGTAGTTAGTGGTGTTGCTGATACTAGTGGTGTTGCTTGGCTTTGACAGTGCTGATGAGTAGTAGTGGATGTAGTGGTGTTGCTTGGCTTTGACAGTGCTACTGATAGTAGTGGTGTTGCTTGGCTTTGACAGTGCTACTGATAGTAGTGGTGTTGCTTGGCTTTGACAGTGCTACTGATAGTAGTGGTGTTGCTTGGCTTTGACAGTGCTACTGATAGTAGTGGTGGCGCTTGGCTTTGACAGTGCTGATAGTAGTGGTGTTGCTTGGCTTTGACAGTGCTACTGATAGTAGTGGTGTTGCTTGGCTTTGACAGTGCTACTGATAGTAGTGGTGTTGCTTGGCTTTGACAGTGCTACTGATAGTAGTGGTTGGCGCTACTGATAGTAGTGGTGTTGCTTGGCTTTGACAGTGCTGATAGTAGTGGTGTTGCTGACAGTGCTGGATAGTAGTGGTGCTTGACAGTGCTACTGATAGTAGTGGTGTTGCTTGGCTTTGACAGTGCTACTGATAGTAGTGGTGTTGCTTGCTTTGACAGTGCTACTGATAGTGGTGGCGCTTGGCTTTGACAGTGCTGATAGTAGTGGTGTTGCTTGGCTTTGACAGTGCTGATAGTAGTGGTGTTGCTTGGCTTTGACAGTGCTACTGATAGTAGTGGTGTTGCTTGGCTTGCTACTGCTAGTAGTGGTGGCGCTTGGCTTTGACAGTGCTACTGCTAGTAGTGGTGGCGCTTGGCTTTGACAGTGCTACTGATAGTAGTGGTGGCGCTTGGCTTTGACAGTGCTGACTGCTAGTAGTGGTGGCGCTGGCTTTGGTAGTGGTGCTACTGATAGTAGTGGTGGCGCTTGGCTTTGACAGTGCTACTGATAGTAGTGGTGGCGCTTGGCTTTGACAGTGCT
>NW_027036360.1:0-13833 GCF_034236695.1 Oncorhynchus nerka | reverse complement strand
CCTCTCCTCTCCCCTCCTCTCCTCTCCTCTCCTCTCCTCTCCCTCTCTCTCCTCTCCTCTCCTCTCCTCTCCCCCTCTCCTCTCCTCTCCTCTCCTCTCCTCTCTTGCCCTTTCCTCTCCTCCCCCTCACCTCTCTCCTCTCTCTCCTCTCACTCTCCCTCTCCTCTCTCCTCCCTCCCCTCCCCTCCTCCTCTCACTCCTCCTCTCCCTCCTCTCCTCTCACTCTCCTCTCCTCTCCCCTCTCTCTCTCTCCTCTCACTCTCCTCTCCCCTCTCCCCTCTCTCTCCTCTCCTCTCCTCTCCTCTCCCTCTCACTCCTCTCCCTCTCCTCTCCTCTCCCTCTCCCTCCTCTCCTCTCTCTCTCCTCTCCTCTCCTCTCCCTCTCCCCTCCTCTCCTCTCCCTCTCTCTCCTCTCCCCTCCTCTCCTCTCCTCTCCTCTCTCCTCTCCCCCCCTCTCCCTCTCCTCTCCTCTCTCCTCTCCTCTCTTGCCCTTTCCTCTCCTCCCCCTCACCTCTCTCCTCTCCTCTCCTCTCCTCTCCCCTCCCCCTCCTCTCCCCTCCTCTCCCTCTCCTCTCCTCTCCCCTCCTCTCCTCTCCTCTCCCTCTCCCTCTCCCCCTCTCCTCTCCTCTCCTCTCCTCTCCCTCCCCTCCTCTCCCCCCTCTCCTCCTCTCCTCTCCTCTCCTCTCCCCTCTCTATTCAGACTCCTTGACTTTTTCCACAGTTTTTTAATGAGATTAAATAAAATCACCCTGGGTGAGAGGGACACGATAACCCTAGGTGAGAGGACACGATAGCCCTGGGTGAGAGGGACACGATAGCCCTGGGTGAGGAGGGACACGATAGCCCTGGGTGAGGACACGATAGCCCCTGGGTGAGAGGGACACGATAGCCCTGGGTGAGAGGGACACGATAACCCGTAATAAAGAAAGCAAAAACAGGTTTTTAGAAATGTTTGCAAATTCTGAAAAAATGTCAAACAAAATACCTTATTTACATAAGTATTAAGACCCTTTGAAATGAGACTTAAAATTGAGCTCAGGTGCATCCTGTTTCCATTGATCATCCTTTGAGATGTTTCTACAACTTGATTGAGTCCAACTGTGGTAAATTCAAAAGATTGGACATGATTTTGAAAGGCACACACCTGTGTATATAAGTTCCCACAGTTGACAGTGCACATGTCAGTACTTAATTTGTCTTGGGTGGAAGGATCGGACCAAAACGCAACATGTAAGTGTCCATATTGATTTTAATTAAAAAAGCACTGAACACTGGAACAAAATAATAAATGAAATATACAAAACTGAACCAGTACCGTGTGGCCCAAACACTCACACGGAAACAAACACCCACAAACCAAAAGTGAAACCCAGGCTACCCAAGTATTATTCTCAATCAGAGACAACTTCACGACACCTGCCTCTGATTGAGAACATACTAAGCCGAACCAAAAACCAACATAGAAAAACAAACATAGACTGCCCACCCCAACTCACGCCCGACAATACTAAAACAAAGAATAAAATAACAAAACTATGGTCAGAACAATCAGAGCAAAAATCAAGCCTACGGAATTGTCCATAGAGTTCCGAGACAGGATTGTGTTAAGTCACAGATCTGGGGAAGGGTACCAAAAAATGTCTGCAGCATTGAAGGTCCCCAAGAACACAGTGGCCTCCATCATTTTTAAATGGAAGAAGTTTGGAACCAGTAAGACTCTTCCTAGAGCTGGTCGCCCTGCAAAACTGAGCAATCGGGAGAGAAGGGCCTTGGTCACGGAGGTGACCAAGAACCCGATGGTCACTCTGACGTTCTTCTGTGGAGATGGGAGAACCTTCCAAAAGGACAACCATCTCTCCAGAACTCCACCAATAAGGTGGAATGGCCAGACGGAAGCCACTTCTCAAAAGATGCATCTTATAACAGACCATGTGGGGGCAGAGAGGTTTTACAACATCTGGTGACACTTCTCTCTCTCTCTCTCTGTTGCTCTGTCTCTGTCTCTCTCTCTCTGTCTGTCTCTGTCTCTCTCTATGTTGTTCTGTCTCTGTCTCTGTCTGTCTCTCTGTTGCTCTGTCTCTGTCTCTCTCTCTCTCTCTGTCTCTGTCTCTCCGTACAGTCACAGAGCAGCACACTGCATGTAGTCTCATCATGTCCACACCTTCTTATGATGTAATCATTAACTTTATAAAGTCAGTTGCTGGGTGAGGTCATCTTACAAAAGATGCATCTTATAACAGACCATGTGCAGTTTAAATAAACAGTGTTGCCTACAGGAATCTCTACCCTTAGGTATAGGAATCTAAGATGGATAACCTGAACTTAATGGAGTGTGTGTATATGTTTATGTATATCTGAAACTAATGGTATTTGTAAATGAAGTACAATTGGTGGGACTTGCTTTAACTATATAAACATATATATATGTGTTGTAGTGGAAGAGGTTTAACACCTTTTACTTTACTATTTAAAGCAAAGCAGGTACATATAGTCAAAGTTAAATGTAGTTGTAACGGTGTTTTCTTCTGGTGAAAGAGAGGCGGACCAAAATGCAGCGTGGTGGTTATTCATGTTTTTAATAAAGACGACTATACATGAACAGACTAAACAAAACAAGAAAAGTGAAAACCTAAACAGTCCTATCTGGTGCAAACACAGAGACAGGAACTGTCTAGGAGGCGTTTGAGTACTTGTCTGACATGCTTTGTGTGTTCTTGAAGAGAGCTCGAAAAGATGAGGATGTCATCCAAGTAAACAAACACAAATATGTTAAGCATATCCCTAAGCACATCGTTTATGAGCGCTTGGAACACCGCTGGGGCGTTGGTCAGGCCGAAGGGCATCACCAAGTATTCATAGTGACCAGTAGGCGTGTTGAACGCGGTCTTCCACTCGTCACCAGGTCTGATCCGCACAAGATGGTATGCGTTCCGCAGGTCAAGCTTAGTGAAAACAACTGCTTCCTGGAGCAGCTCGAAGGCGGTGGCCATAAGGGGTAGCGGGTAACGGTTACGGACGGTTATGGCATTGAGTCCCCGGTAGTCGATGCAAGGACGTAATCCACCGTCTTTCTTGGCCACAAAGAAAAACCCTGCTCCCACCGGGGAGGTGGATGGACGCATGAGGCCTGCTTCCAGAGCGTCCTTGATGTAGGTATCCATAGCAGCTCGTTCGGGTGGAGATAGGAAAGATCCGACCCCTGGGGTAAGTGCCCGGAAACAGTTCGATGGGGCAATCATAAGGTCTATGGGGTGGTAGCATGGTGGCCCTCTGTTTGCTAAATACCAGTTTGAGGTCATGGTAACACTCGGGGAACTCGGGTCAGGTCGATGGATTCTAAAGACTCGGGAGTAGAACTCGGGAATTCGGGAAAATACATGTAGCTTGGCACGTAGGACCCCACTGCTTGATAGTGCCCACAGACCAGTCGATGTGAGGGTTATGGCTGTGAAGCCAGGGGTATCCAAGGACGAGAGGGAACTCGGAACAGGAGATCAAATGAAAGTTCATCAATTCCTTGTGTTGTGAAACTGAAAGTCGCAAGGGAGGTAGTGACATGAGTGACAAGTCCAGATCCCAAAGGGCTTCCATCAATGTAGTAACCCTCATGGGGTCACTTAGAGGTTCAGAGGGAACGCCATTCTCCTTCGCCCAGACACCATCCATGAAGTTACCTGCGGCTCCAGAGTCTACCAAGGCTTGAAGGTGAAGCTTGTGGTTGTCCCAGGAAAGGGTGACTGGAATGAGCAGACGGAGTTGGACGGATGGGAGGAGGTTATGTTTCCCGTTACAGTTCCCCGGTCTGTACGGGACAGAGCGTTTCCCTGGAGCCGGGACACGTGGAACGGAAATGGCCCGGTTTGCCGCAATATAGACAGCGTCGCTCCTCATCCGGCGGTCTCTCTCAGCCTGGGAGATGCGTCCAATCTGCATGGGTTCCGGTGGAGCCAGCGAGGATAAAGGTGGGGACTCGGAGCTGGGACTGATAGGGGCTAGAGGTCTACGGTTGAGTTCTCTCTCTCTCAGACGCTGGTCAATGCGTGAGGCCAACTTGATCAGGGACTCGAGATTGTCCGGTGGTTCCCAGTGGCCAGTTCATCTTGGATAGTGTCGGAAAGGCCTTTCAGAAAGCACACAGTGAGCGCCTCGTTGTTTCAGCCACTCGCTGCTGCCACCGTGCGGAACTGGATGGCATAGTCCGTCACGCTGCGCCGACCTTGGTGGAGAGTCAGGAGCTGTTTGGCTGAGTCAGGACCACTGCTTGGGCCTTGAAACACTCGTTTGAATTCCTCAGCAAAGGCAGAGTAGCTGGCACAGCAGGAACTATGGGCATCCCCACAGCAGTAGCCCAGGCCAGGGCTTTTCCGACAGCAGGGTGATGATATATGCGATCTTAGACCGGTCGGTGGGGAGCAGCGAGGTTGCAGCTCGAAGGAGAGAGAACATTGGGTGAGAAACCCTTTACAAGCACTTGGATCACCTGAGAACCGTTGGGGAGGTGGAAGACGAGGTTCAGCCAGAGGTTAACTGCCATGGGTACGTGAATCTGAGGTACTGGGACGGGAACTGTTGCCGAGGTAAGTCGATCAGATATCTGCTTTATGGAAGTCAGCATCTCCGACAGAAGATGAGAATGTCTAGCCATTAAGGCCTCTTGCTGAACCAGGGCAGCTTCGTGGCGTTGGACAGTCTCCTGGTGGTGGAACAGCCTGGCAACAAGGTCCTGGGAACTGGCTGCCTCTGGGTTCATTTTTGGCTCTGTGTTTCTGTCAGGACCCGGTTACGAACCCGGGTCTCCGGAGTGAGAAACAGTCACTTAACCAACTGAGCCACGAATAGTTGGCAGAACCCAGAAGATGAGGCAGACACAGCAGTACTTGAGACGATGTATTTAATGAAGTAAAAAGTGAAGTTCTTCAGGAAAACATGTAACTCCACAACCTCAAAAGGAATTCCACAAGAACAAAGGTAATCCTCCAAGACAAAAGGTAAATCCACAAGGTGGAAGGTATAGCACAAAAGCCTCAAAAATACTCAAAAACAAACAAACAAGAACAAAAAACAGAATTCCACAAGAGAGTCACCAGGATCAACAAGAGTTCACAGAGTACTAGGGCTGGGTGCTAACATACAAACACAGAGCAAAGGACTGAGGAAAACAAAGGGTTTAAATACAATCAGGGGAAACGAGGCACAGGTGCAAATAATAATGGGGATCAAGGGAAAACAAAAGGTCAAAAGGCACAATGGGGGCATCTAGTGACCAAAAACCGGAACAACCCTGGCCAAATCCTGACAATAACAGACCATGTGCAGTTGAAATAAACAGTGTTGCCTACAGGAATCTCTACCCTTAGGTATAGGAATCTAAGATGGATAGCCTGAACTTAATGGAGTGTGTGTATATGTTTATGTATATCTGAACCTAATGGTATTTGTAAATGAAGTACAATTGGTGGGACTTGCTTTAACTATATAAACATATATATATGTGTTGTAGTGGAAGAGGTTTAACACCTTTTACTTTACTATTTAAAGCAAAGCAGGTACATATAGTCAAATCAAATCAAATGTATTTATAAAGCCCTTCTTACATCAGCTGATATCTCAAAGTGCTGTAAAGAAACCCAGCCTAAAACCCCAAACAGCAAACAATGCAGGTGTAGAAGCACGGTGGCTAGGAAAAACTCCTTAGAAAGGCCCGAACATAGGAAGAAACCGAGAGAGGAACCAGGCTATGAGGGGTGGCCAGTCCTCTTCTGGCTGTGCCGGGTAGGGATTATAACAGAACATGGCCAAGATGTTCAAATGTTCATAGATGACAAGCAGGGTCAAATAATAATAATAATAATAATAATAATAATCACAGTGGTTGTCGAGGGTGCAACAGGTCAGCATCTCAGGAGTAAATGTCAGTTGGCTTTTCATAGCCGATCATTCAGAGTATCTCTACCGCTCCTGCTGTCTCTAGAGAGTTGAAAACAGCAGGTCTGGGACAGGTAGCAGGTCAGGTGAACAGGTCAGGGTTCCATAGCCGTAGGCAGAACAGTTGAAACTGGAGCAGCAGCACGGCCAGGTGGACTGGGGATAGCAAGGAGTCATCAGGCCAGGTAGTCCTGAGGCATGGTCCTAGGACTCAGGTCCTCCGAGAGAGAGAAAGAAAGAAAGAAAGAAAGAGAGTGAAAGAGAGTGAAAATTAGAGCGCATAATTAAATTCCCACAAGACACCGGAAAAGAAAGGAGAAATACTCCAGATATAACAGGCTCACTAGCCCCCCGACACATAAACTACTGCAGCATATATACTGGAGGCCTCAGAAGTATAGTCAAAGTCAAATGCAGTTAAATAATTCCTACTGTTAGATCACATACATGTCTAAACTCCACTTGTTGAGGGGGAAAACTAAAAACACAGGACTAAGTGATCTTCACGTACACAACACTCTTAGGAAAGCAAAGCAATTCTGAATGAATCATGCTGTGAGGTTTCAGATAAATAGATGCACTATTAATCAAAGGAAGGCCCTTAGAATGGTCAAACACTCCTCCCACACAAGTCACAGACTGTTCTCTCTGCTTCCGCACTGTAAACGATACCAGGAGCGCCAAGTCTGGGACCAAAAGGCTGAACTGCTGAGCGGTTAATCACTTGGCTACCGGGACTATTTTGCATTGACCAAAACAACCAAATTGAGATGGTTTGGGATGAGTTGGACTTCAGAGTGAAGGAAAATCCGCCAAAAAGTGCTCAGAATATGTGGGACCTCCTTCAAGACTGTTGGAAAAGCATTCCAAGTGAAGCTGGTTGAGAGAATGCCGAGAGTGTGCAAAGATGTCATCAAGGCAAAGGGTGGCTACTTTGAAGAATCTCAGATATAAAATATATATGTTTGGTTACTACATGATTCCATATGTGTTATTTCATAGTTTTGATGTCTTCACTATTCTTTAAAAATAAAGATAATAAATGAACCCTTGAATGAGTAGGTGTTCTAAAATGTTTGACCGGTAGTGTATATTGTATAATAGAGAATGTATGTAGTATAGTATGTATATAGTGTAGAATATATATTATATAGTATACAATGCATATAGTATACTATAGTATTTATATAGTATAGCACAGTATAGTATAGTATGTATATAGTATACCATAGAATGTATATAGTATAGTGTGTTTGTATATAGTATAATATGGATGTATATAGTATAGCAATGTATGGTATGTATGTAGTATAGTATATAATGTATATAGTATATAATAGTATATAATATATATTAAATAGCATAGTATAGAATGTATATAGTACAATAGGTATATAGTGTAGAATATACATTATATAGTATACAAAATCAAATCAAATCAAATCAAATGTATTTTCATAGCCCTTCGTCCATCAGCTGATATCTCAAAGTGCTGTACAGAAACCCAGCCTAAAACCCCAAACAGCAAGCAATGCAGGTGTAGAAGCACGGATATAGTATAGTGCATTTAGTATAGTACAGTATAGCATGTATGCAGTAAACTATAGAATGTATATAGAATAGCGTATGTGTATATAGCGTATGTGTATATAGTATACTATGTATGTACATAGTATTGTATGTATATAGTGTAGAATATATATTATATAGTATACAATACATATAGTATACTATAGTATGTATATAGTATAGTATCATACGTATATAGTATACTATAGAATGTATATAGTATAGTGTGTTTGTAGATAGTATAATTTTGATGTATATAGTATAGTAATGTATGATATGTATATAGTATAGTATAGAATGTATATAGCATACAATATATATTAAATAGTATAGTATAGAAATGTATAAGTACAGTAGGTATATAGTGTATAATATATATTATATAGCATACAATGCATTATATTATATTGTAGTATGTATATATATAGTACAGTATGTAAATAGTATACTATAGAATGTATATAGTATAGTGTGTTTGTATATATATATAGTATGTATGTATATAGTATAGCAACGTATATAGTATGTACATAGTATACATGTATATATATAGAATGTATATAGTAAAGCATAGTATATATATATATATAAATAAAAATAGCATAGAATGTATATAGTATAGCATAGAATGTATATAGTATAGTACAATATAGCATGTATATAGGATAGTGTAGTATGCATGTATTTCAGATAGTACAGTATAGTTTGGTATGTATATAGTATAGAATGTATATAGTCTATTATAGTATAGAATGTATATAGTATGGTATGTATATAGTCTATTATAGTATAGAATGTATATAATATAGTATGTATATAGTATTTACTATACTATAGTTTTCAGATCTCCCAAGAAGATGTGGGCGTGGACTCAAGTGTCAAGAAAAGGGCGTTTATTCAACCAGCTCAAAGAATAACAGGACACCGACTACAGCAGTAGCCACGAAACCCACTTAGACACAGTCCCAGGAAAAACCACCTGTTCAACATGAACTGATGAAAACGAAACCCAAACTAACTGACAGTCGAACAAAACAATCCCGCACAAAAACCCCCAAAGGAAATGTCGATATAAATACCCCCTAATTAACCTAAATGAAACCAGGTGAAACACAAAACAGACATTACCAAAAGAAAAGGAAAAAAGGTCATCAGTAGCAGCTAGTAGACTGCGAGCGCCTCCCAAACAGGAAGAGGAGCCACCTTCTGTGGCAGCCAGTAGACCGGCGACGATTGAGCGCTGAGCGCCGCCCGAACAGGAAGAGGAGCCACTGTCGGTGGCAGCTAGTAGACCGCGAGCGCCGCCCGAACAGGAAGAGGAGCCACTGTCGGTGGCAGCTAGTAGACCGCCGAGCGCCGCCTCGAACAGGAAGAGGAGCCACTGTCGGTGGCAGCTAGTAGACCGCCGAGCGCCGCCGAACAGAAAGAGGAGCCATTGTCGTGGCAAGAGAGCCGCCCGAAGCGCCCCATCGAACAGGGAGAGGAGCCACTGTCGGTGGCAGCTAGTAGACCGCCGAGCGCCGCCCGAACAGGAAGAGGAGCCACTGTCGGTGGCAGCTAGTAGACCGCCGAGCGCCGCCCGAACAGGAAGAGGAGCCACTGTCGGTGGCAGCTAGCAGACCGCCGAGCGCGCCCGAACAGGAAGAGGAGCCACTGTCGGTGGCAGCTAGTAGACCGCCCGAGTCGCCGCCCCAACAGGGAGAGGAGCCACTGTCGGTGGCAGCTAGTAGCCGAGCGCCGCCCGAACAGGAAGAGGAACCATCTTCTGTGGCAGCTAGTAGACCGGCGACGACGAGCGCTGAGCGCCGCCTGAACAGGAAGAGGAGCCACTGTCGGTGGCAGCTAGTAGACCGCCGAGCGCCGCCCGAACAGGAAGAGGAGCCACTGGGTGGCAGCTAGTAGACCGCCGAGCGCCGCCCCGAACAGGAAGAGGAGCCACTGTCGGTGGCAGCTAGTGGACCGCCGAGCGCCGCCGAACAGGAAGAGGAGCCACTGTCGGTGGCAGCTAGTGGACCGCCCGAGCGCCGCCCCGAACAGGAAGAGGAGCCACTGTCGGTGGCAGCTAGTAGACCGAGCGCCGCCCGAACAGGAAGAGGAGCCACTGTCGGTGGCAGCTAGTAGACCGCCGAGCGCCGCCCGAACAGGAAGAGGAGCCACTGTCGGTGGCAGCTAGTAGACCGAGCGCCGCCCGAACAGGAAGAGGAGCCACTGTCGGTGGCAGCTAGTAGACCGCCGAGCGCCCCGCCCGAACAGGAAGAGGAGCCACTGTCGGTGGCAGCTAGTAGACCGCCGAGCGCCGCCCGAACAGGAAGAGGAGCCACTGGTCGGTGGCAGCTAGTAGACCGAGCGCCGCCCGAACAGGAAGAGGAGCCACTGTCGGTGGCAGCTAGTAGACCGCCGAGCGCCGCCCGAACAGGAAGAGGAGCCACTGTCGGTGGCAGCTAGAGACCGCCGAGCGCCGCCGAACAGGAAGAGGAGCCACTGTCGGTGGCAGCTAGTAGACCGCCGAGCGCCGCCCGAACAGGAAGAGGAACCATCTTCTGTGGCAGCTAGTAGACCCGGCGACGACGAGCGCTGAGCGCCGCCTGAACAGGAAGAGGAGCCACTGTCGGTGGCAGCTAGTGGACCGCCGAGCGCCGCCCGAACAGGAAGAGGAGCCATCTTCTGTGGCAGCTAGTAGATCGGCGACGTGAGCGCTGAGCGCCTGAACAGGAAGAAGAGCCACTGTCGGTGGCAGCTAGTAGACCGCCGAGCGCCGCCCGAACAGGAAGAGGAGCCACTGTCGGTGGCAGCTAGTAGACCGCCGAGCGCATCCCAGAACAGGAAGAGGAGCCACTGTCGGTGGCAGCTAGTAGACCGAGCGCCGCCGAACAGGAAGAGAGCCACTGTCGGTGGCAGCTAGTAGACCGCCGACGCCCGGCCTTAACAGGAGAGGAGCCACTGTCGGTGGAAGTCGTGACAATAGTATGTATAAGCTGGAAGTAGAAGCTTAAGCATTGTTGTTCATTGGTTGACTCCAATATTACAGTTATTTACAGTACTACACCCGCAATAACATCTGCCAAACACGTGTGTATGAACCGATAAAATGTGATTTTATTATGGAGGGGTGGTAAGGGTTAGGGGAAGATAATACAAAGAAATATATTACAAAAATTAGAAAAATAAGTACATATATATGGGAGATTGGAAATGATGCAAAAATTACCTTTATAGAACCCACAATCTATCTGCATTAATTAAGCTGATCTACACCGCCTCCCAAAAAAAAAAAAAACAGGAAGTAGATGGATGTGATAGTGTTTCCAGAGTGATGAAGAGGAGGGTCCATGGGTGAGAGGGACAGAGTGATGAAGAGGAGGGTCCCTGGGTGAGAGGGACAGAGTGATGAAGAGGAGGGTCCATGAGGGACAGTGAGAAGGGACAGAGTGAGAGAAGAGGACATGGGTGAGAGGGACAGATGTGAAGAGGAGGGTCCATGGGTGAGAGGGACAGAGGATGAAGAGGAGGGTCCATGGGTGAGAGGGACAGAGTGATGAAGAGGAGGGTCCCTGGGTGAGAGGGACAGAGTGAGGAAGAGGAGGGTCCATGGGTGAGAGGGACAGAGTGATGAAGAGGAGGGTCCCTGGGTGAGAGGGACAGAGTGATGAAGAGGAGGGTCCCTGGGTGAGAGGGACAGAGTGATGAAGAGGAGGGTCCATGGGTGAGAGGGACAGAGTGATGAAGAGGAGGGTCCCTGGGTGAGAGGGACAGAGTGATGAAGAGGAGGGTCCATGGGTGAGAGGGACAGAGTGATGAAGAGGAGGGTTCCTGGGTGAGAGGGACAGAGTGATGAAGAGGAGGGTCCATGGGTGAGAGGACAGAGTGATGAAGAGGAGGGTCCCTGGGTGAGAGGGACAGAGTGATGAAGAGGAGGGTCCATGGGTGAGAGGGACAGAGTGATGAAGAGGAGGGTCCCTGGGTGAGAGGGACAGAGTGATGAAGAGGAGGGTCCATGGGTGAGAGGGACAGAGTGATGAAGAGGAGGGTCCCTGGGTGAGAGGGACAGAGTGATGAAGAGGAGGGTCCATGGGTGAGAGGGACAGAGTGATGAAGAGGAGGGTTCCTGGGTGAGAGGGACAGAGTGATGAAGAGGAGGGTCCATGGGTGAGAGGGACAGAGTGATGAAGAGGAGGGTCCATGGGTGAGAGGGACAGAGTGATGAAGGAGGGTCCATGGGTGAGAGGGACAGAGTGATGAAGAGGAGGGTCCATGGGTGAGAGGGACAGAGTGATGAAGAGGAGGGTCCCTGGGTGAGAGGGACAGAGTGATGAAGAGGAGGGTCCATGGGTGAGAGGGACAGAGTGATGAAGAGGAGGGTCCCTGGGTGAGAGGGACAGAGTGATGAAGAGGGAGGGTCCATGGGTGAGAGGGACAGAGTGATGAAGAGGAGGGTCCCTGGGTGAGAGGACAGAGTGATGAAGAGGAGGGTCCATGGGTGAGAGGGACAGAGTGATGAAGAGGAGGGTTCCTGGGTGAGAGGGACAGAGTGATGAAGAGGAGAGGTCCATGGGTGAGAGGGACAGAGTGATGAAGAGGAGGGTCCCTGGGTGAGAGGGACAGAGTGATGAAGAGGAGGGTCCATGGGTGAGAGGGACAGAGTGATGAAGAGGAGGGTCCATGGGTGAGAGGGACAGAGTGATGAAGATGAGGGTCCATGGGTGAGAGGGACAGAGTGATGAAGAGGAGGGTCCATGGGTGAGAGGGACTGAGTGATGAAGAGGAGGGTCCCTGGGTGAGAGGGACAGAGTGATGAAGAGGAGGGTCCCTGGGTGAGAGGGACAGAGTGATGAAGAGGAGGGTCCATGGGTGAGAGGGACAGAGTGATGAAGAAGAGGGTCCCTGGGTGAGAGGGACAGTTGTTGTGGATCCCAGGAGTTTATAGATCTGTGGTCAACATGGACTGTGTGTGTGTGTGTGTGTGATGTGTGTGTGTGTAGTGTGTGTGTGTGTGTGTGTGTGTGTAGTGTGTAATATGTGTGATAGTGGTAGTGTGATGCGTGTACGCGTGCGATGCGTGTGTGCGTGCATGTATGTCGTGTGTACGTGCAGTGTGTGTGTGTGCGTGCATGTGTGCAGAGATGCGTGTACGTGATATGTGCATGTGTGCGTGCGTGTGGTGTGTGCGTGCATGTGTGCGTGCGTGTGCGTGTGTGCGTGCGTGTGTGTGTATGCGCATGTGCGTGCGTGTGTGTGTGTGCGTGCATGTGTGCGTGCGTGTGCGTGTGTGCGCGCGTGCGTGCATGCTCACAGAGCCCCTGAGGCTTCGACAATTCTCTATAATTCTACTTAACACACACAAAAACACTCACTGTATTCACCATGTATACGATCAGTCACGATCCATCGAGCTCAACCAATGCCTTTCTGTAGCTTAGGCACTTGAACTCAAGCTCAACTGACAAATATTTACAGTACACTTACACTTAAATGAAAGCACTACAGCCTGACTCCATGGTAACGGTTGAATGCCTCTGTCTAATGTTTTCATGTCTTTTTAGTCATTCAGGAAGTCCTCTGAACCGTAGCTCAAGAGTCACGTGACTTCTGCCGAACAACTTCCTGTTGTTACCTCGTATCCCAGTGATAATGCCTTACGCCTGAGAAGAAAACACTTAGCCAGGCCCTGTTGTTACCTCGTATCCCAGTGATAATGCCTTACGCCTGGGAAGAAAACACTTAGCCAGGCCCTGTTGTTACCTCATATCCCAGTGATAATGCCTTGAGCCTGGGAAGAAAACACTTAGCCAGGCCCTGTTGTTACCTCGTATCCCAGTGATAATGCCTTGAGCCTGGGAAGAAAACACTTAGCCAGGCCCTGTTGTTACCTCGTATCCCAGTGATAATGCCTTATGCCTGGGAAGAAAACACTTAGCCAGGCCCTGTTGTTACCTCGTATCCCAGTGATAATGCCTTGAGCCTGGGAAGAAAACACTTAGCCAGGCCCTGTTGTTACCTCGTATCCCAGTGATAATGCCTTACGCCTGAGAAGAAAACACTTAGCCAGGCCCTGTTGTTACCTCGTATCCCAGTGATAATGCCTTACGCCTGGGAAGAAAACACTTAGCCAGGCCCTGTTGTTACCTCGTATCCCAGTGATAATGCCTTGCGCCTGGGAAGAAAACACTTAGCCAGGCCCTGTTGTTACCTCGTATCCCAGTGATAATGCCTTACGCCTGGGAAGAAAACACTTAGCCAGGCCCTGTTGTTACCTCGTATCCCAGTGATAATGCCTTGAGCCTGAGAAGAAAACACTTAGCCAGGCCCCTGTTGTTACCTCGTATCCCAGTGATAATGCCTT